>NW_015385462.1:0-79475 GCF_001447935.2 Debaryomyces fabryi
GAAAGATTTTTTGTTTGTCTCACTTTATTATCATTTTAATCTGCATATATTAAAACCAATACCCATACATATATATATATAAACCCAAAGCAGCATATATTAGCCAAATTTAATTAAATAGAATTGAATTGATCAATGATTACTGTACAAAAAGAAACCAGTAAGTTTCTCTAAACCGCCTTTAAAATAATCAATCACAGTCGAACTTGCTAACCTCAAGCTACTGGGCAACTCAGAGATTTCATTGAAACACATTAAATTTTTCAAATCAATAGCATATTTTCCTAATGAATCCATTAAATTATTAGAGAAATCTACTATCGAATTGCTGATTTGTGTGCTTGTGAAATCCGTGCCATCAGCTAGTTGTTTGGAATCAAGAAACTGAGGTGAATTTAATCCTGATGTCAAGTAATTGTTGTAGAAATAAAAATTTAGAATCGCTGCCGCACCATTTGCAATTCCTACACCCATACCTATGCCAATAGTAAAACTACAAATCAACCATAGCTTATTGTAGTTGCTGGAATTTTCGTTTGAAGCACAACTTGCATTAAATGCAAACAATTTTTTGATAATTGAATTGAATACTTTTAAACTTGAAAAGCTTGACGATAATTGCAAAGGATCAATATTATCAATATTAGTACTCACTTGAAGCTCGGATTTGAAACTTCTTTCAATAGATTTATAATCAGGCTTTTTGCTTGGAACTAAACTGGAATACATAAACTTATTATTTATAGTTAAACTTAAGTTCTTATCCCTAGTAGTAAGTGTTTTATTAAAGTATTCTTCCCTCAATGGGCTGAATTCGATTTCAATCAAAGTTTTTAGATTCTTTAACAAGTTATCTTGTTTTAATGATGATGTTTTCCATATTTGATAAGGTCGCAAATTATTCAATAAGTCGAATAAATTAATAAAGTAATTCACAGTAAGCATGTTAATAATTGTTAGTTTAGGTAAATGATCTAAACTAACCGAGTCTATCCCATCAGCAACTCCAAAAATTCGGCATAGGTAATTAACGAATATTGATGATCCATCATTAATCACAAAAACTAAGTTAGACTCTCTGATTATTTTCTCGTCAAATAACAGGAGCTTTGGATTAACTATAAAATGATTGAATTTAATTAAATGGCTACTGAATTCCTTTTCAAGATATTTAATTAGTTGATACGTTTCAGTATGGTTTTCACTTGGAGAGCTCAACACACTTATTTGAAATATGCAATGAGAAGCGTTTGATATATTATCTGAAACTGTGAGTTTGGGCATTATAAACGAATTCGGGTTATCTCCCATGTTAAACAAGTGCATCTTCGGACTTAGCGTCCTATCCTCATCAATATCTTCATCTTCTTCATCTGTTTCAAATACCATTACTTTATTTCTTGTGGGGTAAGGCACTATGACTGCAGATTCCTTCTCCTTATCTTCTTCATCCGAAACGCTAGACAAAATAGACGACGACACCTTTTCCTTCGAATTCTTCAAATCATTAAACGATTCATTACCTATGGATTGCCATGATGTTATAGAGAACTGTTCACTCATTTCTGGAAGTCCCTTGCCGCCGGTATCACTATTAAGCTGAGGAGAAACGTCTAAATCTGGATTAGTCAAAGCATTATATATTGACAGGTGGGAATTCAATACTTTTTTTAAAGACGAGGAGGTAATTGACTGCCTCACCTCAGAATCATATTTACTATTATTTTTGTCCATCTTTCTTATGCTAGACATACTGATTAACATTATATTCTAAGAGAATGATACAATTTATTAATTGTAGAAGGAGACGTGATTAAATGATAAGAGTGATTCACGTGACGATAAATGAAATCTCCTCTGCCAGAGTTTCGGAGTTTTTAAAGCACTCCCGAGATAGAGCAATTTGCTATAATACGTAATGCCAAAAGATATGTAGAATTTGTACTTATACGGACTAAAAGTTTCGAAGTTCATGGTCGATAGCATCTATAAATGAATTCCCATTGAGGAAGCCTTTCCAGAGAAGTTTATCAACTTCCGGAATTGGTATTATATATTCATTTGAAAAGGAAGTTTTCAGAATGCTTATATAGGCTGAGTGCAAGCCAATCTGATTACTAGCGTATACCTCGCTATTGATATTGGAGTTACTAGAACGCTGAACCATTTTGAAATCATTAAATTTTTCGTCGTTCAATAGTGGTATCTTGAAAGCTTGTAAAATATGATCTCTTATTTGGTTTTTTCTTCCAGTTTCTAACTCTATTATTATGGGGTATATAGTCTTATTCTTGTACAACTTGGGAAATTTTGATATCTGTTCAGTCGTAGGTTCGTGAAAGAAAGAATGCAAGATTTTGAATTTGGTTAGAGCATTATAATTCATTAAATCTCCATTGTTCTTATTCTTTCTATCGTCTTTTGGTAGTGCAGTAATGTTGAAGTTTATGATACCTTCCGCTAGTAGATCATCTTTGAAAATGAGTCCTTTTTCTTCGTTTTTGATAGTTTTCTCAGGAATATTCAAATATTCAGCTTCAGTTTCATAACCAATCCTAAGATTTGAAAGTCCATGTAAGTATTGCTTGAAGCTAAGATCACTAGGAATAGGAATCAACCCAATATATTTACGTTTAACTGATAAATTGGAGTTTTGCTTGGAAAATGATTTCCTGAAAGCATCTGCATTCTTTCCTCGAGCAATAATTAACCCTCCACTGACATATTTATCTAATCGGTGAACTATTTTATATTGGTCTGGATTCAATTTATAGTTGGGGTTGTTTGCAGAAAAATGTGTCTTTAGCTGTTTATATAACTGAGGAAGTAGATAGTTTGAATGATTTTTTGTTCCATTGCATTGGATACCTGAAGGCTTATTTATGATCAAATATCTAGAGTGTATATCAATTATGCTAATATTTCTATAAATATGACCCTTATCTATGGCTTGCAAACATTTTAAAAATGTAGGTTTCATGACTGCAATCGAAAAATTTTGATCTGTATAATTTTCTCTAATTTTTTAAATAGTCGAATATTGACATATTTTTTATTAATTGTTCATCTCAAAATGTCAGAAGGTACGAGTTTATCTCAAGGCGACAAAAAGGATAAAGCTAAGACTAGGTCGAGTAATAGAACGTCAAGGAATAATGGCAGACATAGACCAAGTAAATCCAAATCATCGGCAATAGCAGAAAAGAAGACAAACAAGAAAACTTCCAAGCCAAGAGATATAAATAGTGATTACAAGGTACTTGAAATATTTAAGTTAATTAGAAAATTCAAACCTGTTACTATTAATGGTATCCCGGTGACAAATATTCTTAAGCAAGAGGAAAAAAAGGAAAAAGAAGAGGAACAGAAGAGTATAATACATGCAGAGGAGACCAATCAAAGTAAAGAAAAGAAGCAAAAGCAAGCAAAAAATAAGATACAAAATGACGTACTCAAGAGCTATATAACTAGAATATTCACGAATCAACCAAATAAACCAATTTACTTTTCATTCGTCATAAAGCCGTCAGATCCCGACTTTCCATTCGATTTAGAATCTTTGAAACTAAGCTTATGCATACCATATACATATCCATATAATAAAGAGTCAAAACCATCGATTTACATTTTGAATGATGAAATACCTAAAGGTTTTGCTGTTAACATCGAGTTAGGGTACAAGAGGATTGTGGAGATAGCTATGAACAACGAGACTGACGAAGAAATAGAACTAGTCAGCGGTAAGGGGTTGTTATCCCAATTGCAAACCCTTGATAAATATTTAGAACTCTTCTTAAAACAAAAGAAGAGAGATACAATAAAATTTGTTAAGCTGAAGAAAAAAACAACTCCTCAGATGCATATGTTAGATACCCCATCCAGCTCACCTGTACCTACTCCAAAGTCCATATCTCCATCTCCGTCACCATCTCCAGTCATTTCGGATCAGAGAAATCAATTGATAGGCGAAATGATCAACAAATTGGGACCAAATGTGAAGTTATTGAAAAAGAATCCAACCACGAAATATAAAATAATCTTACCAGTGCATGCTGAACATACCGATAATCCTTTAAAACCAGTTCCACCAGAGATATGGAATTTACACGGCAGTTTAGAGATCTTTTTGAATATTCCTTTTAATTACCCAGAATCTAAACTTACCATTACTATACCCACCAACTTTAGTGAACATTTACTTGCAAAACATGGTGATATTAAGGACTTACAAACTATTAAATTGACGGAACAAAACGTAGTCCGCAATTTTGGAGCCTACAAATTTAGGGATGTTAACTTAACATTTGTTATTAATTGGTTTGGTAATTATTTAGGTGTGTTCTGTTTGAATGAAAAAGAATTTAATAGCACCGCAGAGCTTTTATTGTGAAGTACATTTAGTGTGTATATATATACAATATAATATTCCGAGCGTATAAACAAAACGCAAGAATCTAATTTTTCATATAGATATACGAGTATAACAAGATAGTTATTAAATACCTTAGGATAAATACATACAACATGGATACAGAAGAACTTGAATTCCAGTACGCTAATGAGTGTGATTTAGAAATACATTGCTCACCATTTGGCTTATCAGGTTTATATATTAAAGTAAAAGGGTCTAATATCATGGGAATTGGGTCTACTATGGGATTAATCACGGGCTCAACGAAAGGATTGATACACTACAACGACTGTCAGGACTTAATTGATCAAAAATACAAACTCTATGTTGTTGTAGACGATGATGGGATGCTTAGAATTGATTTTACCAAAATTTTCACTCTTCCAAAACGCAATAATAGTAAAGAAGGCGGAAATAATCAAGATAGAGAAGGAAGCTTAAAAGGAGACCATAATCCTAGCATAAGCATGTCACCTACAGCCACAAGTGGTGATAATTCGTACCCTTCGTCGTTAAAAAGCCCGCTTGATAACTCGAACTCGAGTGAAGGAAAAAGTGGTTTGGATGAAGAACTGTCTCACCAAAACGAAGTCCCTGCTCTAGTTTTTAGAGGGAAGTGTCCTGACGGAAGACCTGACAAGGTCGAACCGTTTATCGGGATCTTTTCCTTCGAGCGAGAAGAGTAGTTTTCTACTACCACATTATAATCCTACCCCCCATCACACTCTTCGGAAGTGATTACCTAGATCCCGTCTTACGCGGCTGGCAGCCGATTAATGGTGCACCAAGTAATAGCCCACCCGTATAGACATACCTAACATCACCGAGTGTGAGGTATATTTATCCAACAATCGAGTTTGCGTTTGAGTTTGACCATGTCCCTACAGAGTAATCGGAACTATAACCGATGAAAAAATACGCCGCTACGTAAAATACTTTATGGCAGTAATGCCTTATTCTGACAAGATATATCTTGTCAAGATAAGTATGCTGAGGACCATTAGCAATATACATTGTACTCAACCAAGTATATCCTTGTAACATGTAAGCCCGAAAAACATACATATCGCGTTTGCTGGAACATCTTAGATTCATCTATCGATGTGTTCCGACATACTATAAAGATGCAGTAATAAGTGCTTACGGTTATTCAAACCGAGCTATACTTTTTGGCCACTCTCCAGTCTACTTTGTACATTCTCCACTCTAAAGGAAAATGCGATTGATAACCGGAGTCCATCCTCGGTTATATTTGTGGCCTCGGGTCCTTAGAAAATGCGGAGGCATTTTCCACGTCCTGTGACAAAAACCCATTACATATAAATTGGTTTTATATGCCATTAAAGTATTTTTCATTAGTTATTAGTTTCATTAAGAAAATACATATATCAACTAAATTAATTTAAAATGGAAAGATTAAACCAACTTGCTGGACAATTAAAACCAACCTCTAAACAAGCTTTACTTGAAAAGAACCCAGACGATGTTGTTATCGTCGCAGCTTACAGAACCGCTGTTACTAAGGGTCTTAAGGGTGGATTCAAGGATGTTAGATCTGATTATATTTTAAGAAACTTCTTAGTTGAATTCATCAAGAAGACCAAAGTTGACCCAAAGTTGATTGAAGATGTTGCGTGTGGTAATGTTTTGAACCAAGGTGCAGGTGCCACTGAACATCGTGGTGCTTGCCTCTCTGCTGGTATTCCATACACCGCTGGTTTTATTGCGGTGAACAGATTCTGTTCTTCTGGTTTGATGGCCATTTCTGATATTTCCAATAAGATCAAGTGTGGTGAAATCGACTGTGGTTTAGCTGCAGGTGTCGAATCGATGTCCGCCAACTGGGGTCCACAAGCTATTTCTAAGGTCGATGCAAACTTAGCTGAAGACCCAGAAATGGAAAAATGTATGATTCCTATGGGTATCACCAACGAAAACGTTGCTGCTAAATACAACATTCCAAGATCTGTGCAAGATGAATTCGCTGCTAAGTCATACGCAAAGGCAAGTAAGGCTGTCAAAAGTGGTGCTTTCAAGGATGAAATTTTACCAATACAAACTGCCATTGCTGAAGGAGATGAAGATGAAGGAGATGTTACCTACAAGAATGCTATCATTGACACCGATGAATGTCCAAGAGAAGGTGTTACTGCTGAATCATTAGGTAAGATTAGACCTGCTTTCAAGAGTGATGGTACTACACACGCTGGTAATTCATCCCAAGTTTCCGACGGTGCTTCCGCTGTCTTATTAATGAGAAGATCTGTCGCTGAACAAAAGGGTTATCCAATCGAAGGTAAGTTCGTCTTATGTTCTACTGTTGGTTGTCCACCAGAAATTATGGGGGTCGGTCCATCTGTTGCCATCCCAGAAGTCTTAAAGAAAACTGGTTTAACTGTTGATGACATTGATGTTTTTGAAATCAACGAAGCTTTCGCTGCTCAATGTTTATACTCAGCTCAAGTCTGTAAAGTTCCAGAAGAAAAATTAAACATTAACGGTGGTGCCATCTCTATTGGTCATCCATTGGGTGGTACAGGTACTAGACAATACGCCACTATTTTAAGATTATTAAAGAAGGGTGAAATCGGTCTTACTTCCATGTGTATTGGTTCTGGTATGGGTGCTGCTTCTGTTCTTGTCAGGGAATAAGTTAATGATTCCCATTTATGATTTTATAGGCTTTATTTATTGGTTCTGTATAGGTGAAAAAGAATTTATGAAATAATTATAGACCGTGGTGCCTACTGTAGAGTACATCTTCTAAAAGTCGGATACATTCTCGCTAAGCTTAAACGTTAAATATACATATTATACAATTATCTAAAATACACATTTGAATTTTTGCGTTTCTGGGGACTATTCACCATATTGCTTGCATCATCATTTTCTATAGAAGGCGATTTGGAATTAGCAGCAGCATATTCTTTGTTCATTTGTTGGTGGGCCCTATGTGGGAAATAAACAGCATTAATTGGAGGCAAATAATATACGTTGGAAATAGGAAAATATTTATATCGGCTGCTCGATTTGTTTAGTGGAATCAAATTTACCTTAGATGTAGAATTTTCTAACATAGATTTTAAGTTTATTGAAGAAGAAGACGTAGCACTATATAACAAAGGAGGAACAGACTGATCCTGTTGATTGTTATAAGGTTGCAATTTTGAGGGAGAATTACTTTTGACCCTCTTACTAGACGATGCTTCATTTTCCGTCTCTTCGTCTTCGTCGTCTTCTTCGTCTTCACAAAATTTCTCTACGCCTTCTTCAGTATCAGCTATATCTTCATTTGCTGCAGTTGAAGCTGCCTCTTCATTTTCTGTTTTCGTTTCTTGACCAGCATTAATGAAACTTTCTCTTGAATTAATTGACCTGCCCTTAATCAAGATGTCTTTTCGATCGGCATAAAATGATGGGTTTCTTCCTCTGACAATAATCGGTTCACTTACCAACTCAAATAAATTAACTTCGTTTCTCTCATTGAACGTGTTGCTGGAATAATCTTCATCAATGTAATCATCATAGTATAAATCGGCTACTATTGCACTGACCTTTATTTTTAGATGATAATAATTTTGGAATGTTAAGTTACCATTATTTGGCGTCGCGCTTTTGAATTGTAGCTTTTTAATTGTATAGTAATTATCTATTTCAGAATTTTTGATAACTGATTCATTTAAAGTAATAGTTGACTGAGCTTTATCAATGGAGATTGGATTTACGAAATCATTGGTCTCATCAGAATCAACTTCATCTTTAGGTCTTTCCTTGTCTCTTTCTTTGTTATCATCATAGATTATAATAGGAATATTTCTAATTTCCGAAACATTGGTATTAGCAAGTATTTCAACCTTAAACCATTTAATAACCCGCGTGATTGAGTATCCATATTCATTGGTTTGGAGCTTCAAAACTTTATTATTTTCTTGATCATCTTTTGAGAAACCGGATAAATTCAAGTTCATAGATATTTGAATGTAATTTCTTCTGTAACAAGATATAACCTTAGGATCCATTTTGATATTAGGATCCCATGATATTTTAGAATTTTCTTTTTCTCCGTTTTCAGCGTTTTCTAATTTGGAAATAATGTAATTGTTATTATCCGTATCATTTGTAAAAAATCTCCCGGTCAAATAGCTTTGGAATTGCACTTTAATCTCATTATTATCTTTATCTACAATCTTGAAATCATTATCGGAAGCATTTTCCTGTTCTTTCAAATCAAGTAACCTAGTTAATTTATGTGCTTTGTAGTCAATCCGCACTTCAGGTGATGATGTAGCTTTAGACTTTTTTGCCCTCTTCTTGGTCTTATCTTTAACTTCTTTTTGTCTCACGGTAGACGATTCATCATTTGTTTCGTTACTAGACAACACGGCAGTCTTATCCATAGTAGGAAAGGACGATGGTAAACTTGATTGGTTCGAATATGGATTTGGGCTATTAAATGATTCAAAATCTCTAAAATTTCCATCAA
Organism: Debaryomyces fabryi; assembly: GCF_001447935.2. NCBI lineage: Eukaryota > Fungi > Ascomycota > Pichiomycetes > Serinales > Debaryomycetaceae > Debaryomyces > Debaryomyces fabryi. The sequence goes on from NW_015385462.1 coordinate 8,895, forward strand.
TAATCTGCATGTGTTTATTATCCATAGGAAATGTTTCGAGGCCATTTGGTGGATTGGTAAACCAATTCAAATCTGCAGTAGGTGAACCCATTCTCATGGCATTTCCCGAGTTTTGGGGTTGAGTATGCGAACTTGGATATAGTTGTTGATATTGGTGGTTAATTGGCGCATACATACGGTGCAGCTGGTGGTGCAGCTGCTGAATAGAAGCAGCAGCTTCTATTGGAACAAAATTGGCGTAATGGTTTATATGACCACTTTGGTTCATTATAGCGTTCGATGCAATATTCTCTCCTTGAGACAAGGATCCAATGCCGTTTATAAAGTTATTGTTACTCATGAAATTACTAAAGTTCTCGTTATTATCATTTCTCTTGGTGCTCTCGTTTTGTTCCCGTAATAAATTGCCTATATCAGTATTATGCTCGAGCTCTTCCTGTTTGACGCTGACATTTTCAGTTGGTATGGGATGCAAAATATCAGGCAAAAATAAAGAAGCAAGATCATCATATTGATCTTTCTCTGTTGATCGATCTTCCATTGCTTGGCTTTAATATAGGTAATTGATACTTGGATATATGTTAATATCTACACATCCAACGATTTTCATAAAGGGCACCATTTTATATACAGGATGTCATATACTGTATCGCCGTTTATATCTTTCCTGTATTAAGTTCGGGATTTGTATGACGACATAACCAAATCCGGTTTTGACTGATAGTAAGGATAGTATGGGGTAAATTGCACACGTTTATATTGATGCAAATACACTATTCAATATTCTCTCTTGAACTAATAGTAATATAGATTGCCATCGGAGTAAACCATTATGAGAGTTTTAGGTACGAGAATTCTTGAGGTGAGTTCGGACCATTTCTATTGTATTTTTCTATTTTTTCCGTAGTCCTATAATACGGAAAATTCAAGCGGAGTAAATAGCTTAAAAACGGGATAAAAAAAAAGGCGTAAAAGCACCAGATATAATTAAGTAAGAGATTGAATACACATATATATTGATAAAAGAAACCAATTGAGAATGGTTTTATAAGAAGATTTTGATGTTGAACAGTTTATGGATAAATATGAGACTAATATGAATTATAACATGGGTGAAGCATGTGTTGAGTCGTTATGGATTAAGGAATTGGCAGATTTAGTAATTCCTAAGGATGCTATAGGTGCACATCAGTAATTATCTTCTACAATTGGGGACATGAAACTAACTATGGACATATTTGTGGGTCAGAAAAATTGAAGCATGCCATTTCTAAGATTTATAATGTTGTCTAGAGCGGTGAAAGATTGAGTCCAGTAGAACCGACAAACTTAGTTATAACCAATGGAGCTATTAGTGTTATTTTACATAATGAATTCTGGAGACCATGTAATTGTAGTTGATCCGAGTTATTAACAATCATCAAGTGTGATCAATGTATTTTCAAGTGGCCATGCAACCAATTTCCATTGAAGTTTGACGAACGTTATAGACTAGACATAGAAAGATTATCGAAATTAATTGTAGAGAGATAAGCAAAATTATTGGTCTTTAATAACCCTAATAATCCAACGGAGGTTGTCCGAGGAAACGAACTGTTAGAAATAATTATTAATATCTTATGTACTTTGAAGATGACTACAGATTTAGCAGCAAATCACTGATTGTTGATTATTCCTTTTAAAACGTTCAATAACAAGAAAATTCATCAGGTTTCGGGGATAGAAGAGCGTCTCTGAAAGGTGAGTTTACCGTCTTAGAGCAATGGCTAATAGAAAAGAATTTGTGGTATAATAACCTCTTATTTTTTTTATAGCTGGCTAATGAGAATATGAATTTACTTTAAACTTTTAATGTAAATAATAATTATTTATAAGAATAAACTGATATAACCTTTACGATTGTACATGCATCATAGTATTATTCATTCACTAATTTACGATATAGAATAAGTAGTCACAGTCCGGTGGTTGTAAAATATTCAGAATTCAGAATTTACTATACATCCAAAATCAATAGTTACTGGCTGTTGAATACAGGAGAAGCTGGCTTAGCATTATGATTTTTATTCTATTATTCATCATAGTTGGAATAGCTCAGTTCTTGAGTTGTATGAATTATTGTTTTCTTGCACATCAGTGATGTGGTGGTTCTGTATATAATTTCTAAAAATAGAGTGAATTTCGATGTTGCTTATTATAGGGACAAATCATTCTTCATCTAACAAAAAGAAGCATACGGCTTTAAAATTATCTATTGTGATTTGAAATTCTACGAAGACAAAACTTTAGTACATTGATTCTATTTTTAAAAAACATCGGTGAAGAATTACTTATTTAATCCAGATATTCTAATAAATCATTCAATTGAGAATTGGTGTCATTCAAATCAACATTTTCGAGCTACTTTTCATATATATTTAAAAAAATGCCACAAGACACAGACCCTATGTATTCTGGACGTGTTGTAAATAAAGTCTATAACCAAGATTTTATTATTGACAGAAGATTTAAAATAGTGAAAGAATTAGGTCATGGGGCTTATGGGATCGTTTGTTCCGCCAAGTATGATGATGGATCAAATAATGAAGATGGCAGCTATGTAGCTATCAAGAAGATCACTAATATTTTCAGCAAGAAGATATTGTGCAAGAGATCTTTAAGAGAATTGAAATTGCTACAATTCTTCAGAGGTCATAAGAATATTACATGTCTATATGATTTAGATATAATTCGTGATCCAATTACTGGAGAATTTAACGAGATATATCTTTACGAAGAATTAATGGAATGTGACATGCATCAAATTATTAGATCAGGACAACCTTTGACTGATTCTCATTACCAATCATTCATCTACCAAACTTTATGTGGATTAAAGTATATCCATAGTGCAGATGTCTTGCACCGTGATTTAAAACCCGGAAACTTACTAGTAAACGCTGATTGTGAATTGAAGATTTGTGATTTTGGGTTAGCAAGGGGATTTCTGGAATTCCCAGAACAGAATGTTGGGTTTATGACTGAATATGTTGCAACTAGATGGTATAGAGCACCTGAAATCATGTTGAGTTTTACAAATTATACCAAAGCAATCGATATCTGGTCAGTTGGGTGTATATTAGCAGAGTTGTTGGGAGGTAAACCAATCTTCAGAGGTAAGGATTATGTTGATCAATTGAATCAGATTTTGCTTATATTAGGAACTCCAAAAGAGTCTACTTTAACTAAAATTGGATCTGTTAGAGCTCAGAATTATGTAAGATCTTTACCATTTATGAGAAAAGTTCATTATTCTGAATTGTTTCCGACTGCAAATCCGTTGGCTTTGGATTTATTGGAGAAAATGCTCACTTTAGATCCATACGAAAGAATCACAGTTGAAGAAGCTTTAAACCATCCATATCTCTCCGTTTGGCATGATCCACAGGATGAGCCAGAGTGTCAAATAAAATTTGATTTTAAATCGTTTGAAACAGTCGATGATATGAAGTCAATGAAAAATCTTATAATTGATGAAGTCAAGAATTTTAGAGAGTTTGTCAGAAAACCCTTGCAAGAACAACAGCAAATTCAATTACAAATGCAAATACAGCAGCAACAGAAAGAGCAACAAGAAAATAATTCAATGGATTTATCAACTCCATTAGATCAGCAACAATTTAATGAAATGTTAAGTACCAATTCTAACTCCAACTCCAACTCAAACCCAGAGACAGGAGTTAATACAAACACTTCAAAAATAAATAATGAAAACGACTTGCAATATTATCAATCTATTCCAAAGCCTCAAGAGCTTGATGAATTTACATTTTCGCATAACAGTAAGGACTTGTCTCCAACAGATGGTAATGACAACCATACTGATTTATTTAGATTGGAAGAAGAATTAGGTTTTGGTTTAGATGGTGCTGGAATGTTCAATAACATTTAAAAATAGCCTTATTATGGACTTTTGCATGAGTTAGTATAGAGAACAATATATCAAACTAAAATTGTAAATTAACCCTACATAAATTTATTTAATCTTGTACCTAAATATGTCTCCATTTTTACCAAAACACCAGAAATTCAATTTATCCACATAAAAACCCTCTAATTTCCCATCTTTGATCCAATGAGACAAATCAATCACTAGCAAGGGTACTTCGATGGAAGGTACAAGCTTATCGCTTATAATTGGATGCAATATTGTTGAATACTTTTTCTTTGCTTTAGAAGTGGATTGATCCTGTAATACCAATTTAGTATAATGTCTTTTCAATCTCAAGTCATAAAGAGATTTATATAATGCAACAATTACTTGAATATTATCAGTCAAATTCTCTTGCGACACTTCTCGGCTGTTGTTACGGCCATTTAAAAGAGATGTCATATTTGTCATTGTGCCACTACCTGTATTATTCCATGGTGCATTTAAGTTATTAAATTGAAATGATGCCATAGACATTGATGGTGACATACTATCATCTGGTTGTGTTAAGGATATATTTCGTGCATGATAGTTTTGGCTCGTCTTCATAGACATTGATGCAGAAATCCTGTTGGAAGATATATTACTCTGATGTGTGGGAACTGGCTTAGATTTAAATTGCAGCTGAAAGGGTGGTGGTGAAGTCTGAATAGAATGTCTTCTCTTATGTTTACTTACTGAGTGATGTTGTCTCTTGACCTTTGGAAGTGCCTTGTAGTCAAATTCCCAAATTATTATTTGTCCATCGTATCCACAGCTTATTAATTTATAGACGGGACTACTAGACACGGATGGTTCTGAATTCTCTATATTCACTTCATTTCTAACGAATTTGATTTTATGAACCGTATTGGTGTGTCCTTTGAATCTGCTAACAATCTTTATGTCCTTCACCATAAGTGGATAAGTCAGTTCCATATTTATATTTGAATTGCTTAGATTATGAAACGATTCATCGAACTTCATATGCTCAAACGTGTTTGGGGGGATTGTAGATGTTGGTAATAAAAATTGATTGTTGACAGTAATATTCGCTCCACTACCCGAGTTTGCACTATTAATTGTTCCACTTCTAGATCTTCGTCCAGAAATACCTCCATAGGTTGAAGTTCCAGTCGGATTAGCATTATTTGAATGGTGATTATTAGAATATTTTGTTAAGAATCCATTGATATTGTAATAAGTCATTTTAAAAATTTCAATTAGATCTCCTTTACCAACAACACAGAAAAATTTAAAATCAGGCGAATATTGAATATCTGTGATCTGATTATGGAAGTAGTTGGAAACCATATCGCAAATTAAAGAGTTGTTCAACGGATTGCTTGTATCTCCATAGTTCATTTTATACGTCGAAACAAGGTCAATAAATCGTACTAAACCATCATCCGAAGCAAATGCTACTATCATGGGGTTAGACTGATTATGATTATTATTTGTATTACAGGGCAAGGTCGATGTTATCGAGGTGATAGATTTATGGCTAATCTTCATATGCCCAACAAGATAATTAGGGTATTCTTCTAACTCTTCTTTGGTGGTTGTGAATGGACTCAAATCGAATTTCTTAAAATACGTAACATGGTCGTCTTTCCCCACAATACGCTTCGAATACCGAAGTCTAGACTTATCATCATTTGATTTGGAATATGGATCTATGATAGCAACTTCGCCATTGGAATATCCCGCAAATATTAAAAACTCGTAAACGTTATTTGAGATTATAGATAAACTGGTTACCGAAGCCTGGCTTGGACTGTTCGAATATGAATATGAATTAATAGATGCAGAATCAGTCATTGTAGGGTTTGAGCTCAAGTCATCAAATACCTGATACGTCAATAGAGATAAATTTATCATGATAATTTCGCCACTTCCAAAACCAAGAATGACAATCGGATGATCAGCTAAACTCCTGAATGCCACCATACTTGTTATAATTAAATTCTGCCTAAATTGAATTCGCAACAAAGGATTTTCAATAACCTTAGGATATTGAGCTCCTTCTTGTAAAGACTCCTCATTATAAGGTAAACTAGGCTTATCGGAGAGAATATCATGCGTGTGTTTATAATTTGAATGATCATCTATACCTATGACATTTAGAACATTGATGTGGGACGAAATTAATAATTTGGATGTTGTCAGAGAGGTTAATTCATTCAAATATGATTCATTATCGTACTCCATTATTCTTTCTATTATATGTCCGCTGGTGTTCGATTTATTATCTGGCAAGAATGATAGCAAGTTATAGGTATTACCGTTATTGTCGTTCGCATTAGTATTCGAATTTGTAATCTTTAGTAACTTATTGAAGTTACTTGTAAACTTATTGAAGGGGTTCTTGTTCGAAAAATTATTATTATTATTATTTGCATTCTTCATATTAGCGAGATCAATAATGGTAGAAAGGCAACCAGGATTCAAATGAATCAATTTGAACGGATCATGTACTAATGGATTCACATTAGCTCCAATATGCATACCTCCATCCTTAGATTTAGCAGCCTCTTTAGTTTTTACAATCTTTTCAAAAAAGTTAGTTATATGATACGGCAACGAAACGTATGTAGTTGACTCATTGGAACCGGGTACACTGTTCAACGGAGGTCTCGAAATATGAAGATACGTAGGAGACAAAACCGCCTTATTAGTTGTTGTAGAATGGCTTCCTGTCAATGGCCAATCTAGCTCAAGCAGCCCATGTTGGGGTAATTTGTTAAGATCCTCCTCGAGGCTATAATGAACATTATAATCTAAATATGATATGCCAGGGCATACCGAATTTAAAAAACCATTAGCAGAAGGTAATTGCAGTAGTTGTACATTTGTCAGCGTCATTACTCGACCATCACCTTTCTATCCTTTATAATGTTATACTTCTTGGTTCAAAAGTATGGATCCTACACCGACAAATCCTATAAAATTTAGATGTATATAGGAAGCATTAAATTAGTTGGGGAATTCTGATATAAGCTTCGGACAAATTTACATAAGAAATAGACACATTGTATTTCCTGTATGTACGAGATTATCTACTCTAGATTCCGCTCCATCAGGCGGCGAGTAATAAAATCAGTTTCTTTCCTCTGCTTGAAGACTAGCCAACACTAAAGATGAATTACAAGACTTACGATGGTGAAAATTGCCATCGTATCTGATTGGTATTGAAAATTAGAACTAAGAATATTAATTATAGGATTTACAATAGAGAATCTACTCTGGGCATTTGAAAAGGTTATATCCGAAGTACACTCAATCATTTTTTTTTTTGTTGGAAACAGATTGTTATACTTCAAGTAAGGAAAAGACATATAGATGCAAGATTGTGTATTCTTGAAGAAAATTGCTGAAAACAGAATATTATACTTTTCAGCCGCTGGACGGTGAAATGGTCAAGTGCAAAATATTTTTCCCTATATTTGTTGATGAAGCATGAATCTTTAAACACTTTGAACTGCTCTGAACGATAGACCCTTCTCTTACAGCATTCGAAGAAACATCTTCCCCTGACAAAGTATATGAAGCTCATTAGTAGACTTCTATATGTGCTGCGTCACGTGACTCGCGGAGCGCATAATTTTTGCGCGACGAAGAATCCGACAACAAGAAAAAACGGCGAAGCTAGCTCAATAACCCCCTTATACATAGGATTTACTTAATATCTCCAACGGTTAAATACCTGATAATCAATCGATTTAACCAGTCCATTTAGTCTCAACATACTTGGACTTGTATATAACACATAGCACACACCCATAGTGCGGATATATTTGATTTCCTATTGCCATTGTTGTGTTGATTAGAATTTGTTGTGTTAGGGGAGAGATTGTCGAAAAAATTTCCGACGAGCCACGGAACATCCGCACACCCATAGTTAAGGAAGGTTTTATACCAAATTACAATACAAACAACCACATAACCCAATCAATTAATTAATATGGCAATACATCCTTCAAAAGGCACTGGTGGTTCGAAGCAGTCGAATTCGGGAGCAAGATTTCGACAACGAAAGATTTCTGTGAAACAACCGTTGACAATATATAAACAAAGCGATTTACCAACACTAAATGCATCTAATGAATTAGAACCATCACAGGTTCATCATTTAAATCTGAATGCCGGCCAGCAACAAAGAGACATACATGCGATAGAGACTGGTGTGGATAAAAATGAAGAAGATGAAGTTCATTTGCAACAAGTCATTAATGCAGCGCAGAAAGTACTTTTAGGATCCCAGAATGAGGATGGCGATCAGAAGAAAGATGATGGTGACAAAAAGGCAGATGCTCTGGTTTATATCCCAACACCTGATGCTTCTAGAATATGGACTGATGCACATAAATACTATAATGATAATTCATTTAGAGAGCCAGAAACATATATAAAATTTAGTGCTACTGTTGAAGACACCGTAGGCGTTGAATTTAATATGGATGAAATAGATGAAGAATTTTTGAAAGGCAAGCTTTGGAAAGAATACCCAAAAATTAAATCACCAAAAGTAAAAACGGAGAAACTGGACAATGCCAACAAAGAAAGCGATAACACTCGTAAGTGTTCAGAAGTTGAATTTGAAATTGTATGTGATAAGCTCGAAAAGATAATTGAAGAAAAGCAGCCCTTTCTATCCATGGATCCTTCGAATATTTTATCTTTCAAAGAATTATCAGCATATATTATAGAAGAATTTAATAATTCAAACAAAGATAAACCATACGTTCAATTGGGATCAAATTTGAAATATATTTCTACCACGACATTAAAAGAAAAGTTATCCAAAGAATTATCTTTCGAGCCATTTGTTACATTGTTCGATAAGTCACCATTAGATCAAACTTCAACTAATAATGTGAGACCAATTCCAAAATTGTTAGAATTATTTGGTGAACCAATATATGAGCATTGGAAAGGCAGAAAGATTGACCGTAAAGGTAAGCAAATACACCCGACCCTTAAATTTGAAGACCCAAGTGCCAATGAAAAAGATAATGATAATGATCCATATATTTGCTTCCGTCGTCGTGAATTCCGTCAAGCACGTAAAACTAGGAGAGCAGATACATTAGGTGCAGAAAGAATAAGACTTTTACAAAAATCAATGCACAGAGCAAGAGATTTGGTAATGTCGGTTTGTCGGAGAGAATTAATCAAATTAGAAACTTGGGAAACAGATCATGCAATCTTTAAATTGCGTAGTGACGCTAAGAATTTGAAAAGGGTCGTTGGTGTGAAAGGTGATGATTATCTTTTCTATCCACACAAGAGAAAGAAGGTTATTAAAGTTAAAGAAGAAGACGAAGACAAGGAATCATCGAGAATTAAACGTGATAAAAGATCTAGGTTTGACTCTTCTCGTGAAGGCTCTGTAGCATCGATACCAGGTTCGGCCACTATCGGTTCAAATGCTATCCATAAAGATAGATTGGCTAATGGGCAAGTTCACCATCAACAAGAAGCTACTTCTTCTTCTCAACCATATGTTAAATTGCCACCTTCTAAAATCCCAGATATGGGATTGGTTACGGTTTCGTTGGTGTTGAAGGAGAAAAATGAAACTATCAAGAGGGCCGTATTGGAAAAATTACGCAAAAGAAAAGAACAAGATAAAGGTTTTATTAATGTAACTGATGATCCATACCAGCCATTTTTTAATATTGCAACAAATAATAAATTCAAGAATAATGAACTCAAGCATATTCCATATTCTTCTATTGCTGCAACTAGATTTCATGAAATTAATACCACTAATTATATAAGTGAAAAATTGAAAAATTTATTGGAAGAAGGAAAGAAACCACTTCCTGGAACTAAAACTTTTAGAGGTTCAAATGGTGAATTGATTCCCTCGAAGCCATTTCCTCATTTACTGGCTTTGCTTCAAGATCGTATTGATAATAGTCAATTTAACTCGGTAAGTTACATTGCTCAATTATTATCAAACATAGAAAACAATAATTTCAGTGCTTATAACAACGGTTATGGTCAACAACAACGCCAGCATCAGGAAATGAATAGAGATAAAACTAAAATTTCAGATCCAATTTTCAGATTGAGAAAAAGAGTTGGTAGGTTTAATAGAAACTTTGTTGATAGAAGAGGTTTAATGAAGAGACCAAATGATGTAATTGATGACTTCTTAAAATTCGATGATGAAAATGATAATGAAGAATGCGACCAAATGGATATTGATTCTGAAATAGTCAAAAGGGATAATGTACCAAATGTCTACGACAGTAGAGTTGATTCAATTAAGAGATTAGATTCACGTTGGCAGTTTGATGATGACTTGACTGAATATAGTAAAGGGTTGCAAAGTCCGTTCAGTTTAGATCCGTCTAGATTAAATTGTATAAGTGATGACACTCAATCAATAAGATTTGGTTCAATGCTTTTGTCGAAATCTTATGATTTATTGAGAGAGTCTGTTCATCAACGGCAACAGGCTCTAGTACAGCAAGCAAGAATGAGAACGTTACAACAGCAACAGAGAAATAATAAACAGCAATCGGGACAAAACTCTGGATCGAGTAGTGCATCATTAGGATCGAATAATAATTCAAATCCAAGCATTTCAAGCCAAATTGATCAAGGTCAAATTAATGTACAAAATTCCAGACAGGGTGGAACTAACTCCAATGGTAGTCAAATCTCAACTTCAAGTCAGCCAAGGCCGAGTATGTCAGGAGGCTCTATGAATCCAAAATTACCGACTCAAAGTCTGCACCGATCTAACACAAATTCTCCATTGCTTGCTTCACAGACTCAAGGTTATTCCCAGCAACAAAATGCTAACAAATTCCCGCCGATATCTCAACCTCAGTCACAATCTCCAACCCATACTGCTAATCAATTACAGACTTCTAAAATGTACAATAAACATGGTAGTAATATTCCTCTGTCGAATTTAAAGGGCCCGAAGTTTACGAACAGTAACAAAATTGGATCTTTACCTAATCGCAAATGAGTGAACAACTCTTGATGAGTTACTACATATCGATTAGAAATAATTAGTCTGATTCTCTTATTATGTATTATAGTTAATTTATGATAAACATTCATGTATACTAGTGTCCGTTTACAATGTGTAAGAAATAGCCGTCATTTTAAAAAAGTGAATATATTAATATTAACTCTATATATTATAATGTACATAAACAAAACACTACAAAAATCTAAATGTTATATGATGACTTTGGCCTTCAAATGCAGAAGAAAACTTAAAATAAACCTTCTATTTCACCGTCGTCATTGACTTCGACGTTCATAAATCCAGCATGTGTTGGTAAACCAGGGATAGTCATGATTTCAGCTGCTAAGGCGTATAAATAACCTGCCCCAGCCGAACATCTAACTTCTCTAATAGGAACAGTGAAACCTGTTGGTACACCCTTCAATGAAGGGTCATGAGACAAAGAATATTGAGTCTTAGCAATGCAAATTGGCAATTTATCATATCCTTGTTGAGTATAGGTTTCAATTTGTTGTTTTGCCAATGGAGATAACTCAATAGAAGAAGCACCATACATTTTGGTAGCTATAGCTAATAATTTATCTTCCACAGAACTATTCACGTCATATAAGAATTTCTGCTTTGGATTTGCTAAAGTTACTGCTTCAGAAACTGCATCAGCTAATTCGACAGCACCAAGACCACCTTTAGACCAGTGGTTGGAAGGAACGGCATAGTCTGCACCTGCCTTGATTGCCTCTTGTTTAATGAGATCAACTTCAGATGCGGAATCTGTTTCAAATTGATTGATAGCAACGACTACTGGAACGTCGTATTGTTTGATATTTGAAATTTGCTTCGCCAAATTAGCACATCCCTTCTTTAAGTACTCTAAGTTTTCCGTAGTATACTCTTTTGGTAACAGTTGACCTGGTTTAACGTCAGGAGCACCACCATGTAACTTCAAAGCACGAGATGTGGCAACCAAAACGACAGTATCAGGCTTAAATCCAGATGCTCTGCATTTAATGTTGAAGAACCTTTCACCACCCATGGTGAAATCAAATCCGGCTTCAGTAACAACAAAACCTTTTTGCCCATTATTTATAGGATTAGATGGAGAAGTAAGTTTTAAACCCAATTGATCTGCAATAACAGAAGAAGCACCAATTGATATGTTAGCAAATGGACCTGCGTGAACAAAAACTGGGGTACCTTCCAAAGTTTGCATCAAGTTAGGTTTGATTGCATCTTTCAATAAAGCAGTAATTGCACCGGCACAACCAACATCCTCGCAAGTAATGGCAACTCCGGTCTCCTTTTGGGTTCCTACAACAATTCTTCCAACTCTTTCTCTCAAGTCACTTAATGACGTAGACAATGCCAAAATAGCCATCAATTCTGAAGCAACGGTGATATCCATACCAGTTTTACGTGGAGGAAACTTACCTATTTCGTTCTTACCTTGGCCAATAGTAATTTCACGGACAAATCTATCATTACAGTCCACAACTCTCTTGATTGTAATAGATTCTGGATCGATGTTTAAGATAGAGAATTCTTCAATTTCGGTCTCATTTAATTCGTCTGGATTAGTCTTTGTGATACCCAATTTTTCTAATCTCTTCAACATAGAGTTAGTAAAAGCTCTTTTTCCCTTCTTAGATGGAACCAATCTTTTGAAGAAACCACCCACAGATTTAGAAGTATGTTCATGAAACATTCTAGTATCAACGGCTGCACACAATAAATTTTGAGCTGCAGAAATTGCATGGATATCACCGGTTAAATGCATATTGAATTCATCCATTGGAATAACCTGAGCATAACCACCTCCTGCAGCACCTCCCTTAACACCAAAAGTTGGCCCCATACTTGGTTGACGGACATTTGCAATAGAATTATATCCTAAGTGAGCACCCAAAGCTTGGGTTAAACCAACCGTAGTTGTACTTTTACCCTCACCTAAAGGAGTTGGCGTAATACCTGCAACTAAAACATAATTACCTCTGTCAGATACTGAACCTTCAACTTGCTCGTCTAAACGTTTAATAACCATTTTTGGATCAACCTTAGCTTTATAATGTCCATATGGCTCCATTTCTCTTTCTAATAAACCTAATTCTTGGGCAACTTTAGTAATTTTCTTTGGCTTTTGAGCTCTCGAAATTTCAATATCTGAAGGAACAGGTTCCTTCATATCGAGAGGTAATGGACTAAATGCATGCTCATGAGCTTTTTCTGCTTGTAAAACAGCAGCATCATAAACATTAGAGCATAACATTGCCACAGTCATTGGTCCTACACCACCTGGAACAGGTGTAACAAAACCAGCCTTCTTTATTACAGATTCATAATCAACATCACCAACTAACTTTCTACCTTTTGCTGATTGAGGGTCACTTTTATAATTAATACCAACGTCAATAACGACAGCATTTTCCTTCACCCAGTCCGCCTTAACGTATTCAGGAATACCAACAGCAGCAACTATAATATCAGCATTTCTAACTACCGAAGGTAAGTCATAAGTGTGACGATGACAAATGGTAACTGTACAATCTTCATTTCTTAACATGGCAGCAACCGGCGTACCAACAATATCAGAACGACCAAGTACAACAGCATTCTTACCACGTAAACTGATACCTGTAGTTTTAATCAATTCCATTATACCATTTGGTGTGCAAGGCTTAAACATTGGTGTACCACCTTTTTTGGTTAATTCACCTACATTGTAACGAGCAAACCCATCAACATCTTTTTCGGTAGCAACAGCATTAGTAATAAGAGTTTCATTAATATGCTTTGGCAATGGCAACTGGATTAATAAACCATTCACCTTAGGATCTTTGTTCAATCTGTCGATTTCATCTAACAAGTCTTCTTCAGAAATATCTTCTTCAAATTTCAATAAGTTGGACAGGATATTAGATGATTTAGCGGCTTTTAATTTTGCCTTCACATAAGCTGAGGAGTCCGGTCTCCCTCCGACTTGAATAATAGTCAAATTTGGTCTGAACTTCAAGTTATCGAAGTTAATATTGCTAGCATCAAAATCTTTGAAGTTCTTAGTATTGTAAGTAACGACCTTCTCGGCGATTTTAGATCTAATAGATTTGGCTAATAAAGTTCCCGACACGACAGCAGCATCAAGACAAATGGTCGACTTATGGAAAGACCTAGCCAATCTAATCGTATTAGCTTTTGAAAAGCAGCGGCTTGTTGACCTAGATAACATAATGGATAATTAAGTTGGATGCAAACTCTATAGAATGACGTTTATACTAAAGAATGCTAAGGAAAAACTTAATTAAAACTAAGGTAACCCGATAAAATGAAAAATCGACAACAATTAGAATGAGAGACAAGGATTTATCAAATACTTAGGCCGATATTCTTAATTATTCATACCTATTTAGAAAATTTATTTCTGACTCTTCGAAAAAAAAATAATGAAGAGTTTATATGCAGTATACGAATTACGTCTAGTAAAAATATTTGAAAAAAAATTCATGAGTCACTGGGCTAAGTACCTTATTGGCTAATATCTTTGAATAGCTCTGATCATGTTAATTTGCCAATTTAAGTAACAAATAGAAGAGTTGGTACTTTATAAGAAGAAGCTGAACCATATACTCCAAATGTATACTGTGGATGTAGGTTTTTAAGGGCCTAAAAAAGTATTATTATTACGAATCGACAGAGTCACAAATAAAGACTCTGGTCCGATAAAGCAGACGCACAGTTATAATAATGCATCGTAAAAATATTGTATATTGTAATAAATAGTTTCTATTAAATGGTTTAATTAGTCATGGCATCATTATTTTTAACATCTTATAAGATATTATCATCGTTATGAACTGATTCGACAACATTGTTCTCGTTATTTTCAATTTTGTCATGCTGATTATGAGATCGTGTGACTTCTGTCTGTTCATTTCTTAGTTGGTTTAGCATTGCCTGTGCTCTGATCATCGTCTGATCTGCTTCATTTATAGTATTTGTATTCTGAGAGATGTTTTCTCTGTTAAGTGTCTCCGCCTTTCGTCTAGTTGACATTCTTCTTTTTAATGAATCGACACTTTCATAGTTGTTATAGGCCTTTTGTATTGCCAGATCATCAATATTGCCATTTGACGACTGTTCTAGCAAATCATCTAGTGTCATACTTGAGTAGAAAGAAAGGGCTTTACTTCTTCTATATTGACTTTTTCTTTCTCTTGATTTTCTTGATGATGGACTTGTCAATGCACTTGTCTTTAATTTTTCTAGCAAGTTATCTATGGTTACATTACTATGTGATCCATCTTTTTGCATTGAAGCACCATCTTCAGTAGCCAAACTTTTACGAAGTTCTTCATTATCCACTTGATTCTTGCTTTGTTCTTCATTTAAATCTTTAGCATTCTCTTCATTCTTATTCTCATTTGATTGCATTTGTCTTTTATCACGCTGGGCTTTTGAATCCTCTATCATCTTCTTTCTAGCAATATATGACCTCTGTTCTTCCTCTCTTTGAATATTTTCAATATGTGCCTTTTTGAACTCCACAACGAAGGAGGCGAATTTGTTAAAAAATGAATTTCTGCTATTAGAATCTTCCGGGTTTTCACCGAAATATTCCATTAATGTATTATGATCACCTATAGTTTTTTTTAAATGAGATTGTAATAAAGTGTTTTTCAGTTTTGCGCTTTCGAGAGGTTTCGAAATTACGCTTAAAACTTTATCGTCTTGATGCAATTTACTAGGATCACTTAAATTTCCTTTTGCAATGGAGCTTGCAACATTATTTATAGTTTTCTCAAAATCATGGCAGTCATTCTCTAATTGTTCAATTGAGATGTTGTTAACCTGATTCAATGAACTCAATTGATCAACGAAGGACCCATATTCCAGGAAGGAGTTTCTAATAATTTTCTCAACATAGTGTAAAAATGTCATAGAATTAGTGTCATCCTTCATAAACTTTAGTCTTTGTAACGTGCCTAATTTGAATCCCATAGCTTGTTTTGATGAATCATTCATAAAGTTACCAACAGATCTGATTATTCCCAAAACGTTTTTTAAATCATCTGATTCCTTAATACTGTTGTTGACCTCATCTATTAATTGCAATTTTTTTAACAAATCAGAATAATCTTTCTGATAAGTTTGTGTTAGCAACAAAGATCTTGAACGTGATTTCCAATAATGCCTCATGTTAAAACATAATTCTAAATATAATCTGTCTGGCCTCTCTAATTCTTCAACTGGCTTTTCTGGTTCTTTATTAGATTGTGTAAAATCAGTGGAATAAGGAGTAAAGTTTCTCAAAGTAGAATCACTTACTTCAATCAAACTATCATTGTTAAAAAACTCTAAAACGCTAATATTTTCCAAAATTTCCTTATCACAATTCAAAATTTTATTGATTAATTCTTCAACAGAATTATTGGCAAACATGTGTAAATTAATACCAAATTGCTGGACCAAATCTCGAGATAAATATGATACAGTCTTAGGTTTGTTCGCTGTATTCATTTGAGTGCTTCGTTTTTTAATTGTTGAAGTTTTGGCAACAAACACCTTCTCAACTTCACCTAATATACCTCTTTCAAGTAACCTGTCTGATAAAACATCATCCTTAATATCAGACCAGAAAGTTTTATTAATGTTTTCGATTTTGTCCCAGTGCATCTGCTTCAACTTAGCT
Source organism: Debaryomyces fabryi (assembly GCF_001447935.2). Lineage (NCBI taxonomy): Eukaryota > Fungi > Ascomycota > Pichiomycetes > Serinales > Debaryomycetaceae > Debaryomyces > Debaryomyces fabryi. Next base: position 25,521 of record NW_015385462.1, read on the forward strand.
TTTGGCCTCACAGAATTTCCTATGGCTAGAGAAATATCACTAGGATTTGCATCCTTATCCATTGCATCTGAAATGCTTTCAGAATTGTTCTTCTTTTCAGTTGCTATTTCATTTGCTTCTCTCTCAGTCAATGGTAAGGGTGATGATGGCGAGCTTAACTTTCCTGATGCTGGTGAATTTGATATAGAATTGACTTCTGATAGTATTCCAGGTAACGGAGGTGGAGGTGGTGCAGGTGGTGGGAAGGATGTAGGTGTTTTAGGCCTTTCTATACTAGTAGATTTGGAAACCGTTGATGTTTCAGAGTTCAAAAAAGATGGAATGGGAGGTGGTGGTGGTGGAGGTGGGGGCGGAGGAAAAGATGAGACAGCTGATTTCAGTTCAACGGCTTGTAAAAACAGTGGTAATGGTGGTGGAGGTGGTGATAATAAATTCATATTCATGAATGATGGAAGGGGAGGTGGTGGAGGTGGGGGTGGCGTTTGCTCAAGGGTGTTATTCTTATCTGTCTCTAAAGGTATTAATGAAGTTTCTGACTGTATCTTATCCTCTAATACAGAAAAATGAGGACTTGAAGTATTTGAAGACATCCATTTAGAAGGAGATAGAGGATGATGGGGTACATATAAGCAATTCGATCCTGGTTTCAAGTTAGCCGATCTAACTTTGGAACTCGAATCCAATGTCTTTGAGGTTTTATCCTCAGCAATAGGTAATAAATATGAATCTTCTTGTTCAGCGGAATTGCTAACTTTAGGTGATTCTTCAACTACTGGAATCCCATCAGTTTCATTCAAAGAGTTCGTCCCATGACCAACTGCATGAAGCTCCCCTATAGATTTGCTACTCTTTCCCGAGAATACTGATTCCAATTCATTAACAAACCCATCATTTTTCGATACGTCGTTATTCTTAATTCCGGCAGTAGATAGAGTAGGCAGTTGCGCATAATCAACCAGTTTTGATGCTTTGATTTTTTCTTTTTCAAAAGCTTTTATTTGAAATTGAAGTACTGATATTTGCTTCTCCAAAGAGACAATCTTGTTCATATAAAAAGATTTTTCTTTCTTTAAATTTGCAACTGTTTCATTCAATCCAAAACTTGCCTCTATTTCTAACTCTTTTTTCTGTTCTTCTAACAAGGTAATCTGTTTTTCTAGTTCTTGCGTTTCTAAAATCGTATATCTTGCTGTGTCATCAGTAATCATTCTGTCCATTAATCTCTGGATAGAGCTATTCAAAACGGAGTTTGCATTTGCACCAATCACTGATGATTCCGTAATAACATGATGTAAGACCGAATCTATAAGAATCAATAGTCGAGTAATTTCTATTTCAGACCTTCGACTATCTTTCAACATTAGAAATTTCATGAAAATAGATTTTATATAATCCTTGCTTGAATGGAAACCAGAATTTTCTGGAAATTTTAATGAAAGAAACAGTGATTTTAATTCACCGAACAACTTGTCTACGTCAATATCTCCTGCTTTATCAGACTTAGCTTGAGTTTCAAAATTAAAAAATTCGTTGTAATCTTCCTCGGCATAACCTTCATACTTTTCTATTTCTTCATTAATCCGATCATCATTAATAACCTTTAATTTATCGAAAATCTTCAAAACTCTGGAATCGTTAAGCTCCCGTCTCAATGATATACGCATCTTTATAGATTTAGTGCCTTCTATAATAGAATTAATCAATAATAAGGTAATCAAGGAATAGTTTTTTAAATTAAATTCATTCTCTAGCCTAGCATTATTTCCACCTGTGAAGTACTTGTCTAGAAATGATTCAACTGAATTTAACCAAGGCTGAAATCTTACAAAATCACCTAACAAATCTTGCAAACTTACCATACTGTCAAGGATGCCAGGTAAAAAATCAGCATTTTTATAATATGACAAGAAAATTAAAACTTCGGTTACTAGTATCCTAGTAGCTAGTCTTGGAGAAACCAACGAAAAAATCATTGCCCTAATGACATGGGACTTGTTTTTCATCACAAGAGATGAATTAATATTAGACTCTTCTTCGTCAATTTCTAGTTTATCCTCGTAATCCGAAATTTCGCTATTTAATATACTCTTTAAGCAATTTACTATAATAAATTCTTTATCGAGCTCGTCATTAGATTTAATACTTTTTTTATTAACCCTAGTAAGAATAACAGACAAAGCAGTCTCTCCTTGTGCATCACTAAATTTGTGACCCCAAGTATTTTCCAGTTTTGATATAGGTTCATTCAACTTCTTCTCAAGCTTTTTGTATTCTTTCAACGACAATTTATTTGAAATAATCCTTGATACATACCATTCAGGTGATCCCTCTTTCAACTTTTGTTTTTTACTTAATGGCACATGTCCCTGTCTTGAAATCGGTAACCTTGTTTGCTCATTTTCCAATATAGGTCCCGTTGAAATGTATTTTGAACTATCGAAATTTGTATCTAATGTCTTCTCGGAAGTATTTAATTTAAGAAGTGTCTGAATTAAAGAATGTTGTTTTGCATGTTCATCATTTAGCTTGTCACTCTCTACTGATATATTGCTATCTCTTTGATCTGTGGAAAATTTGGAAAGATCATCTTGGCTGATGGACCTAGAGTTAAATTTAGGAGGAGGTGCAAAAAAGGAAGAAGAAGATTTAGTTAGAGATTTCAAATTAAAATCGGTATTAGATTCATTTTCGCTTAATAGTAACTCCCATTTCCTTGAAATAGGTTGTCTTCTCAATGTTTTCAATGCCTTTTCAGAAAAAACTCTGGTAGACAATAACTTTTCAAAAAGTATGTTAACAACTTCTGGTTTAGGAACTTGATTCTTGCTCAAGGTAATAGCACTAAAGGATTGTAGTGAATGACTCAAATTATTATGATCATTAAACCTTTCACTATTAGCTCTAGCTAATTTGGTTTGCCTTGGAAGTTCTTTTAGATTATATGCAATTGTATTATTTAATGTTGTCGATTGATCTAACTTTGGCAGTGATAACATAGGTTCATGTATTGTCGCATCATATGAATTGTTAGGGATATCACTCAAATTAGGCACACTAGTATTTTTTTCTCTCATACTATGTGACATTGTACTTACGGATGATGGTTTTATTGGGGGTGATAACTTTATATCTTCTTTTGAGAGGCCATAAACTGCTAATGATGATCCTTTTATTGCTAGACTATCCTCGTGTAACGATTTCGGATCTAGCGATGAACGGCTCCCAACATGGTTTGACTCCATAATATATGGATAATTCGGAGCTACTTGAGAGGTCCCGTTCTCAAATGATCCAATTGATTTTTGACGAGGTGAAAATGCAACTAACGAGCTTGTTCTCGTCCTTTCGGGTAGATAGTTTACAGATATTGGTTCCTTGGAGCTTATAGGTACACTTTCATACCCTATCGCTTGAAATTCTTCTGTACCTGCAAGCTCTCGCGAGGTGTCAGTATTAATGGGTGGCAATGCTTTGGGAGATTCTATTTTTTCATTACTTAATAGTTGATTAAAGTTCAAAATAGATGTCGATTTGGTGACCTTTCTCATTCCCTTTGAAAAAACGCTGGGTCTTTTTGTTACTTTCGAACTATTCAGTGAATTCGTAGGATCCTCAACCTGTCGTCCATGATCTCGGATTGATTCTTGATCATTTTCCATAATAAAAAGTCAAAACTCACGCCTGTGGTTCACTATCTATCGATTACTCTATGATTTATATTTAGTTGACTAGCTTTTATCTCCCTAGTTATAAAATCAAGCAATGAATTTCCTCTGCTGTAATTATTTGATGTTCTGATTTGATATTTGATATTATCGATAACAGCAGCTGGTATTTAGATAAACAGAATATAGTTAGACTAACATAGAAGCGTTTTGAAATCTATTGAGCTCCAAATTTAGAGAGAGTGATGTTGGAGAAACTTCACTCATTACATGTCTAGGCCAAGCGCGTTCGCGCTGAAGTTATTTGTTTACCTTTTATTTTTTTCTATAAAATTTGATCGATTTTATAGAAATTGTTCTTCTACTGATTGGCATGAGCTTATCTAGACCATATAAATCAGTTAAAAAGAGTAAGCTGGGGAATGCTGATAAAAATCAGTCTCTGATTTCCAGTTTCTTTGGTAGAGCTACTTCGGATTCAACCAAATCAAACGTGAAGAGAACGCCGCTTGCTTTAACAACCCCAGAAAAAGTAGCATTGAATAGAAGTAACTCCTTTCTTTCTAAAGCTGTCGTTTCAAGTGGTACTTTTGATGAATTCGCTAGCTCGGATACCTCTTTTGGGTCTCCTGAGATTAATAATTTTAAAAATCCGGCATTGACAAAATCTTTTATGGGCCAGGAGTCCCGTGGTACACAAGTAGTAGATTTGACAGAAGACGATGAAACAGATGTGCAGATCGTATATCAACAGATGACTAGTCCTATTTCCCATACAAAGAACCAAAAAACTGAAACGCAGAAAGCAAATAATGCACCTCTAAAGAGAGGACACCAAGACTTGTTGGAAAAGCTAAATGGACAGCCTAGAAAAGTGCCCCGAAATTTTAAACTTACTAGCCCCCTGTTGACATCTTTACAACACTCTTCACTGATTGCTTTGAGCGATGAGCAGATGATGGTAATAAAGTATATAGTTCTGGATGGGCTCAATGTATTTTATACTGGTAGTGCTGGTACAGGTAAATCTGTTGTTCTACGTGAGTTAGTCCACTCTCTTCACCTGAAGTACGGTGCCAGTAGGGTTGGAGTCACTGCATCGACAGGATTAGCTGCATGCAACATCGGTGGTCAAACAATTCATCGATTTTTATCCATTGGATTGGGTACTGGGAGCGCCTTTGAATTGGCCAAAAGAATCAAGAAGAACCCTGCTAATTTGAAAAAGTGGAAAAATTTAAAAGTATTAATTATTGATGAAATATCTATGATTGATGGCAAATTATTCACAAAGTTAGATGAATTAGCTAAAATTATACGTTCAAGTCAACTTCCTTTTGGTGGAATTCAAGTTGTTTGTACAGGTGATTTCTTTCAATTGCCTCCTGTCAATAAAGATGGTTTGTCAGAATTTTGCTTTCAGAGCGCAGCATGGGATAAAGTTATCCAAAAGACTATACTATTAACTCAAGTCTTCAGGCAGAAAGGAGATACTGAGTTAATCGATATGTTGAACGCATTACGGTACGGAAGTATGGATGATAGCATGATTGCAAAATTTTATAAGCTATCAAGAAATGTTGTTTATGATGATGGTCTTGAACCAACCGAATTGTTTCCTACTAGAGATGAAGTCAAGAGGGCTAATCAAACAAGACTTAGTCAGATTCCAAGCAGATCGCTAAAATTTAAAGCCGAGGATAACATTTCAGATGTCAATCATATAAAAATGCTAGATAATTTAATGTGTGAAAAGGAATTAGAGCTAAAAGAAGGGGCACAAGTGATGTATCTAAAGAACCTTGATGATCAAATTGTCAATGGCTCAATTGGAACTGTGACATGCTTTATGTCTTCAAAACTTTGGGAAAAAGTAAATGATGTTTACAAAGGAAATTTATATGACATTGATGATCAAATAGCTGATGAGCTAAGGCTATTATCGTCTAGAGTTGGATGCGTTGCAAACTGGTCGCCTGAAGAAACCCAAAGATTTGATCGCATACCAAACGAACGAAAATCAAACTTTACGAAATTAGCCGCTGTAGCCTCGAGTGAATTAGTATCCGATTTATATCCAGTGGTGAATTTTAAGACCAACAAAGGGAACACCCTTATTCGTGTGACTAGAGAAGATTTCAGCATTGAAGCAGGAAGAATTAGAAATTACACTGGTGGCGAAGCTGATAAAATTACCAGGTCGCAATTGCCCTTATTATTATCATGGGCATTATCTATTCATAAGGCACAAGGTCAAACCATTGACAGGTTAAAAATTGATCTAAGAAAAATCTTTGAAAAGGGTCAAGTTTATGTTGCGCTTTCAAGAGCAACTAATAAAGATCATTTGCAGATATTAAATTTCGATCCGAGACGAATTAATGCCTCCCAAGATGTTAAAAAATTCTATCATAAATTAGAAACAACGCATAATATCTAGCCTTAAATAATGATTTAGAATTTTTTGTATAGTGTACTAGAGTTTAGAACTCTTTTTTTCTGGCATCCATTGCAGTCTGCATTTAAATATCGTAATTCTCACATTTTTAGGATAAAGCAAATTTTGAAAAATCGTTAAACTTCTCTCAATATTAGCGACAATACTATGTTTAGTGTAGAGAATCCACTTAATAATAGAGCAAGTGAAAGAAGTGGCGGTGACTTAGGCTACAATGGGTTCCCCGTATCTTTAAACTATTTCACTGCATTACCAGATCCAACGATTCTACACAATCCAAATGTTACTATTATTTTCAAGTCTTTGTCAAAGAAAGATTCAATCACGAAAGAGAAGTCACTTAATGAATTCATACAATTATTAGATGATAATGAGAATACATCAGTCGTAGTGGATGAATTATTGATATTGTCATGGATACAATTATATGCGAAGTTAGCAATTGATAATTCAAGAAGTGTTCGAATTTTATCTCATCAAGCTCAATCTAGGATATTAGGCATAGTCGGCGGAAAGGCATTTAGCAAATATTTATTGAGCTCAATACCTATCTGGTTGCAAGGTCTATATGATAATGATAAACTTGTTTCGAGTTCAACATATAAAACGCTTTTGCAAAGTTTTCAAGATAACAAAGAAAGAGTGGATTCCAAAATATGGATTACTTTTCATGAACCGATCATTAACTACATTGTAACGGTTGTTACTTTAGAGAATCATAAGAGCATGTCTGACCAAAGATACACTAAAGAAGCAGACTCATTCGCTAAATATGAGCGGGTTCTTAATGGGAGTGTAATGATGTTAAACAAAGTTATATCTTTAATAAATGATAATGAAATAAAAGTTAACAAGGGTGATAGAGAATTAGAGCAAATTGAAGAGTTACTTAATCTGGACATCTTATGGGATTATTTGGGTTCATCCATATCTGCGGATACTTTGAATTTACCTTTATTCAAGTCATTATTAATTCTCATCAGATATATATTTGGTAATGTTTCTACCGATGAAAATAATGAGCCAAATGTGATTATAAGCAATTTAAACAGTGCGAAGACACTCTATAAATTGGTTTCTAAAAAGTTTATTAAGCACATTAAGTTAAAGCCTAGTACAAAAGGACCAAATAATGACATAATTTATTCAAATGTCATATTGCAATTTTGGGATTCTATAGTATCTCTCACTAGTTTTTCTCTTTTGTCATCACTGCAAAGAAAATCTTTAAAGATTAAAAAAATTTCTGGGAATTGGGAGGGAATAAGAGTCGCTCTAGATTAATTGACTATCTTAAATTAGGTAGTTGTCTGCTGAATCCAATATACTATGTAGTGATAAGACAATTTTTCCAAACATTATCTAAGGTGAGTGAAACTGATGACAAAAATGAGGAATTTATTCAACTTAACAATCTTGAAGATGCTAAATTAATCATTAATGAGATCCTTTGTTCTCAATTGAAAACTCTAACAAATTTTGAGTATAAGGAGAAGTGCTTTTGTTGCATTTTGAAAGTATATGAAATTTTCAAGGAAAACATATCTGAGACTGATTCAAAGAGGCTTCTAGATATTTTGCAGATCATTTTATATCAGGTTTTGGATATTGCTCGATACAGTCGAACTCGGAATCCTCCAGTGAACAAACATCAGAGCCTTATCACTTCTTTTGGAGATTTCTTGAACAATAATAATTTTCCAAAAGAGTTTATTGATTTACTATTCAGTGATATTAATGAACAAGTTGTAATACTGGTAACCTCTGAAGATCATCCGGGTTTGCTGCTAGATAATTTTAAGTTCAAATCTCCTTCGGTGGACATAATAATTAACTATTTTGATATCCTTACCTATGTGGAAAAGATTAACGGCTCGACAAGTAGTTTGATAGATGTGGTAATTGAAAGTGTATGTAAAAGCGTTGAAGATGAAACAATAATGTCTCAGCCAGATATTGCTTTTCGCATTATTGTATTGTTTATTCAAAGTTGCTCTGGTAAACCTGACAGGATTGGTTCAAATGTAAGGAATTTGATGCCCAATGTTCCTTCTTTTATTGAACCAATATTTATCGAAACTCCAATTGAGGTTTTGTCTGCATTCCTTGATTCTGGTTGTCATATGAAAGACACATTTAGCATAAAGGAACTTATTGGTGATTTCTTTTTTAAAATATCTGCAACAGATGAATCTAAGATCCCACTATTATTGTCAGTCGTCGGCCAAGCCAAGGGCTTTGATCAGTTTGATGTGAGAGCAGACTTTGCTGATATTTATCGGTACTTGCTTGAATTATCAACAAAAGATAATATTTCGGAGACAGAAGCTGCAATTATCTTCAGTTATACCAATGATCAAGTAATTTTTGAAAACTTGATTAATACGTCTAAGACAAATGAAGAATGTGGACTGAAATTCATTGAATACTTCTTAAAGTATTCTAATACCGACGCTTTAAGTCAAGAGAATAATAATATTTCCTTTTATGGCGACCTTTTTCTTATTTGCTGGAGGAATATTGAAAAGCCCATCTATCAAGACTTTCTTTCACTTTTCGCAAAGAAATTTTCCTCTGTGTTATTCATTGAATCTGTTTACCAGTATACCTCGAATTCATCACTTAAGACTGATTTCTCTTCAGTTTCAAAATATTTGTTAAGCCTTGCCGAATATCCTAATAACGTACTTAAATTATTACCGCTTGAGAAATACTTCGTGGTAATTAAGCAAGCTGTCGAATATATAAACCTTGATTTGTTGACAATCGCAAACCCATTGGAACAAAATATATTTTTGGTCAAAGGAAATTCAAAGGAAAACTTTCATCTAGACCTGTTCTTGATTACAATTGGTAAATTTTTGTTAGAGTTTTCTGATTATTTAGATTCTTCTGAATCTAACGAAATAGTGATTGATATATTGATTACATTTGGTATAATTGCAGAATACATTCACGATTATTTCTTTCTACAGAATAATGATAACCGTCTTAGTGTTTTAGACGACCAAATACTGTTTGTTAGAACTAAATTGCTTACAGTTTTCAAAAATAATATTAAAGGAATTAACTTGTCTAGTTTGGTTTCTATTATGAATGAAGATCAATCTATTAATATTAATAACAATTTATGCCTTACTGTCTTTAGCCGTTTAAATAAGGAAATGACTAAAGAAAGTGGCCTCTCTAACTTGGAGATGTATCATGCTAGGTTGATGAAGATCTATTTGGATTCGCTCGTGGAATTGGAGACGTCTCAGTCGTTTGAGTCAGATGTGGTTATAAACTTTAATCGATTGTTGTCATCTCCATTAAAATTATCGGTTGTTCTTTTAAGTTTTTCAAAGTTTTACTTCACTTCCAATAAGTTTGACAGAATCAGAAATTATCTTTCTGCTGAGATTTTAGGAGTAAAATCAGACACTCAAATTCTAGAGGATGGATTAAAATGGTTGACTTTGGTTATCAACTTTTTCAATTCTGGTGTCGATGAACAAGAAAATCACGAAATCATCCCTTTCCATAGGTTGAATTTAATTTTTAATCAACTTTCAAAATGGTTAGAGTCGGATATTTCTTATAATGAGTCATTTATATCTGTTAGATGTCAAATAACGAGATTTTTGAACGATTTACTACATGGCAATAATGAGAATCTACCTGATAAATTTTGGGGTCTAGCAATTCACTTATGCTTAGATAACCTTGGTATCGCCCAAACTGAACCTAATCACTTGGAATTGCAGTACTTTACGTTGAAGTTATTTATTTCTTTAAATAAAGCTCAGAAATATCATAATGATGACTGGAATGAAAATAGAGATTCATTGTATGAAGAAATATTAGATTTGATAGCAAATGATAGCAACCACTTGCTGGATTTAGATTATAATAATCAACCTGTTTATTTGTGTCATGAACTTTTAAAAAGAATTTGTAATGATTACAAATTTTCAGCTAGACTACTTAATGATAAGTTGACAGATTTATATACTTTACTTTCTAATTCTAAATTTATTGGATTACAAAGAATCGGAGCATCTTTATTACATGAAATAATTTTAACAAACCAACAAGATTTTGTTGTTGAATATCAATTGCAAAAGAGTAATTTGGGTAGCTCTGACAACCTTGATCAAGATGATGGTCTATTCAAAGCTGAAATACCTGAAAAATTAATAGCTTCCATTCAACTGATAGATAATGCGTTTGCTGATTCTATTGAATTTGAGACTTCTCACGAGGTTTCAAAAGCCTTATGGAGTTGGTATTTAATATTTGATCATTTCAAGAATATCACATATTCCATTAGATCTGAATATGTTAATCAGCTTAAAGCAGGGGGTTATATCGACAAGCTCTTGAACTTGATCTTCGAACTGGTCGATGTTACTAATTCTAGTGGAATTTTGAAAAAGTTGCATACAAGCGAAGAATCCAACTATAAGATCAAACCAAATGATAATTTGATACAATCATATAACATAAACCATGGAATAGTAGGAGAACCGTTTAAATTTGAAATGAAGTTTTTGCTCTTACATTTGTACTATTTGTCATTCCAATATTTAGGATCTTACGTTCAGTCATGGTTTAATAGTATTCGTGATCGTCAATTAAAGCAAAAGATAGAAAAGTTTTCCATAAAATATGTTTCACCATTAATTGTGCACAAAATTCTCGAAGATGTATCGAAATCTAAGGATAAATTAACTAATAAAGATGAAAATATGTCCATTAAAGTTAGCAGTGCTGCAAATGAAATAAAGTCTGTATACTTGATTGACGAGCAAACAATGGAAATGGTGATTAAAATTCCAGACTCCTACCCATTATCTAATGTCTCAGTTGAAGGGCCATTGCGGATAGGTGTTAAGGAAAACCAATGGAAGGCTTGGCTATTAGCATCACAAAGAATTATTTCACTTACAAATGGCTCTATTATTGAATCTATTGAATTATTCAATAGAAATGTTAATCTACACTTTTCAGGTTTTGAAGATTGTGCAATTTGTTACTCTATTTTACATCAAGACCACTCTCTACCTTCCAAAACATGCCCTACGTGTCTGAATAAGTTTCATGCTGCATGTCTCTATAAGTGGTTCAAAAGCTCAGGTGCTAGTACCTGTCCCTTGTGCCGTTCGGCTTTCAACTTCAGAACGCCAAAATCGGTTGGTTTGAATGCATAAAATTTCACGCTATATAGAACTTCCTATACGAAATTTAATACAAAGATTATTTAGTTTCTACCTAACCTTGGTTGTTGGCGGCCTCGCTGGGTTGTAGGATTTAAGTCATCCTGTCTTTGAGTTGCTCCTAAATTCCAAGGAGCTCCAGTCATTGAAATATTATGTTTTGTTGTTTTAATTCCTGTACTACCATTCAAGAAACCTGTCAGACTATCATTGTTGGTTTCATCTTCATCTCTTTTATAAATTGGTAATTCTTTGTCAGTTTCAAAATCCCTCCAAGGGTATAAAGAACTACCAAACCAGAAATGTTGAACTACAGGAAATTTTCCCAACACCTCCACCTCGAACATTTTCAATAGTCCAGAAAGCACTTTTGACCAAAGTGAAACAGAGGAGTGTATGTCGTAAATAATTGGCGAATGTTCATTAAATGGTCCCATTTTTATTTTATGAATAAATGAAATTGCATTCACATATAAATTTGTTTCCTTGTATCTGTCAAGAACTGGGCTCGTTAGTACCTGCTGTACTGGAGGAATCATCTTGTTATGGCTCCCATTGAATTGTGCTGCACCTAGAATATAAATTAAATGAAAATGATCATCCAAACCCCATACTCCATGAGAACCTGCTGGTTCTAAACTATAGACAAGTATCAACCTGCGAGTTAAGTCGTAATATTTCGAGAAGATGGTTAAAATATCCGATCCTGTCAATTCCTCCAAATTTAATAATTTAAAATCAATCAATCCCCCTATGAATGCTAGAAACGATAATTCATGACCTGTGCCATAATCTAACCTAATTGCAGAGCCAAAAGAGTTCTCAATATAATACTTCAATTCTTTAATAAACCCATCAAATTCCAGATTGAATGAGGAATTATGTATCTTGATATTATCCTTTAGTAAATCCTTCATTCTAGAATTCATCGTTTGGTGCCAATCCCTGCAGGCTAAATTTCCAAATCTCCTTGGCCCTTCAAACGGAGGGGTTTCATCAATATACACGTTCAAGGTTTCGAAAATTCTTAAAAGTCCTTCAAAATTTGATTCATTAGATTCTCCTATGGATGTTTGGTTTGTAGAATGCCTGATATTACATCTATCGGCCGCCCCTTCCACTTGAGGCGGTGGTAATTCAAGAGACCTGTTATTATTACTATTTGGTGGAGGTATATTTTTTGTTTTTCGTGTTACTATTGACTTATCCAAAACTCCTGGCGGAATATCACAACCCTTAACCTTTTCTATCAAAACAGATAACGTATGACGTATTTTATAGTATGCGGTGGAACGCTTAAAGTTAGGTATATCAGAAGCATCATATATCCTTTTTGATGGACTCAGCCAGTGTATATTATGAGAATTCGACATTATGGTATAAACTAATCAACGGCAAAGTTATGTTGCTTGAAATCGTGATATTTAAACAGCAGCAAAAAGTGTATAATATGCAGGATGTTGATAGTAAAATAACCAGGCAATTTATGAATGCTTTCATTAATATCTTTACACCAAATGTTGTATTCTTAGATTATACATTTTTCGATGGTAGGTATTCACTGATTAATTGTGTATTGTTACGAAGAAAATATGGTATATAGAAAATGAATGCTTATTATCAGATGTTAAGTTCACGAATATCGCAAGCATGTTAAAAGGTTATATCAACTTTTACTCTGAAATGCACTAAGGTTTATTTCCATAAGTGAACTTGTATCTATTTCACTATCACTATCACTTATTTGTATTGCATCCAAGTTCGTGGAACCAGATTTGATCTTAGTTTCTGATAACTCTCCACTTTGTACATTGTTTGTTATATCAATCCTGGTTTTTGGAGAGGAGTTCTTTTCGACTGGAACAAAAAATGCACCATCATCCTCATCAATTCTGGAGTTGTGCTTTATTGGAGAAGAATTGGGTGATAGGAGCAAATTCGTTTTGACGTGGCGTTTTTTTGAAGGACTACTTTGAGGACTTGAAAACCCTTCGGAAAATGAAGGTATCCGTCGCTTCGGAGAACCCGTCACTTCTTTGTTTATCAAAGGTGCTTCATAGCGCAAATTTGGATTAAGCCATATATCCAGTTTCAACTTACCATACAGAATATTAATTGTATTGTTTTGGAGGACTTTATTTTCGCCCTTATTCAGATCTTTAACGAATAAGAGATCTTGATTATGATTCGGTTCATATTTTTCAATAAAAGGATTATCTTCCTTAATATTTTTGTAATTGGGAAAAAACGACGTAACGATTGACTGCCCTGGAATGATAGTATTCTTTCTAGATTTAGCTTTTGATGCGTCCCTTATTTTCAAAGGAGAACTTCGATCCCTCAAGTTGTTATTTTCCACGCTAAATTCATTCCTCTGCTTTTTACTGAGCAATCCCAAGGTATCAAGTGTTGTTCTTTGAATGCATTTAGATTTTCTTGGCGATTGTTTGCGTCTCTCCTTTTCATGAGCTATTACCGACGCTTCGAACTCCTGAACCATGTTTAGATTAATCAACTCAACTAAGTTTTTTGGGAGCCATAAACTTTCTAATTTCTCTTTAGTGGGCAGCAAATTTTCATATCCTTTCTCTGGAGAGCCTGTTGTAAAATTTTTTGTACTATTTAAAGTATTTTTTATCTTCTCAGGTTCAAATTTAACCATTAGAAATTCAACATTATTAATAAATTTATTGTTAGTAATTGTAATGATTTCACAAAGAGAAGAAATATCATTAAACCATGATATGAGTTTAATAATAATGCTTTTAATTTGATAATCATATCTATCAGGAATCATGAATTTTGACATGCGTTTACAAATTGCCTGTGAATTATTAGCCACACAATTTTTTATTTTTGCTTTTCCTAATTCATCAATATGCATTGATACTTCCAGGAACCCAATATATTTATCAACGAGTATATTGTTAAACCTTGGAATTTGTTCAATCCAAGTTTTTGAATAACCGCTGCAAGTAAAACAACTTTCTGGAACCTTCAAGTCGTTGTCTATTACATTTAACTCGCCACAGCTTAAAGTATACGGCAAAAATTTGAATACTGCTGGGCTAACTATTGGGAATAGATAAAGTAATGTGAAATACTCATCTATGAAGAGAGACGATGAAAAGTTAATATCCATATCAAATATATCTCTTGACCTTGATTCGATGCATTGATTTAAATAACTTGTAAACCTCTCCAATTCAATTTTTCTAGTACTTGCACATTTGATCAGAGCAAACGAATCGAATGTATTAAGACATGCCCTATCAATAAAGCAATCAATTAACAATTTGGAGAAATCCCTTAATGGATCAGAATACTTTATTTCCGATTTCTTTTTAGTTTTTCTTGGAGATAAGTGGAAAAACGTAGCAAATTTCGTTCCGCATAAGGCTATCTTGCTTGCCCTTGTGATGCCAATATTGTTCACTCCACTAGAGTAATCACCTCCACGTAAAGTGGCTATTAAAATTAGCCTTTGGTAGTCCAACCCGGTTTCTTTTGTAACCCTTGTCATATCCACAGGCGTGACATAAAAATCTTTTGTCGGTATCGAACTACTTGAGACCGCTATATCCTGCTCAGATCTACTAAAGTTCCTCAAGACTTTAGTTGCACCAAAGACAAAAACATCAGTATCCTTAGTTAAAACAAAATCAACAACATCGTATTTTTGTAGCATAGCACATTCTGCCTCTGCTTCACCCGGAGATTGAATAAAATCAATTTTATTCTCTCTGAAAATCTCAAACAATCTATTTATTAGTTGAGTACAGGGCGAATCTTCCATGTAGTTTTCATTCTTAAATGCAATGTTCTGAAACTCCCTCAATTGATCATCGTAAGATATAGAATGTCCGTCCTCGCCATGTCTTAATTTTTGCGGTTTATATCTCCCATCAAAAACCACCACATATGAAACATTAAGCAGGGTCAAATACATCAATTTTGACATTATATTTCTAATTTGAATGTCATTTTCACGTTCAACACCTTGTAAATTACTATGGCTTGATTGGAATATAAACATATATGCATCAATAGCTATCCTTGGGGTTCTTCCATATTGATTTATGAATTCATATACAAATATAGGAAACGGTATTCTGGTATCAAATCCAGGAGAAAGAATTGACCATAAATCAGTGATACCCATATATCATACCTGGTACTCTAGAACTATTTTTAAATAAAATGTTAAAAAATGCTCTGTAATACATCGTAAAATTCGGAATCAGAGGAATTGGTTGTATGACTTCATAATTATCGATGTGCGAGAATTAGAAATATCAGGAATTAAATAAATTGAACTCTTCTTCTGACCAAGAACTACGACATAAAAAGATTCTCATATAATGAGCGAATCTTCCTCACAGAAATTCCATGCTGGTCAGCTTCTATGTGGAGGGTTCCAAGGAACGAATGTCACTGCTCAAGCATATCATTTGATTGTTCAACATCATGTATCTGCGATGATACTTTCCAAGAAGAATGCCGTGTCTGTAAAACAAATGACAAAATTAATAAGAGACTTACAATACATTGCATATACTCAGGGTAATTATAAATATCCCCTTTTATTTGCAATTGATGAAGAAGGTGGCATGATGAATTCTTTGTTTGATCCTGACTTTTTAAATCAATTCCCCGGTGCCATGGCTCAGGCAGCAACAGGTGACACTGACTTGGTTTACAAAATTCTGAAAGCTATAGCTATGGAATTAAAGCATATTGGATTTCTGATTATTTTGGGTCCTGTGTTAGATGTAGTTACGAAATTATCACATCAATTAGTTGGGGTGAGAAGCTTCGGTACCACTGTCGAGGATGTTACTAAATATGGTAAGGCTTGTGCTAGGGGTTTGAAAGATGGGGGTTTAATGACTGTTGGAAAGCATTTTCCTGGGATTGGAAATGCTAGTGTTGATTCTTTGTTAGAATTACCTATGATGGCAGATTCGTTAGATCAAATTAAACATTTTAATAGTGTTCCGTTTGCTGAACTAATTAAAGAAGGATTGTTAGATGGTATCAGTGCTGCAGGCTGTGGGGTTCCTACTATAAGTCCCGATGAGACACATGCTTGTTTGTCGCCAATAGTAATAAACCAATTATTACGGCAAGACTTGGGATTTGATGGTATGGTAATAAGTGAATGCTTGGAAATGGATGCTTTATACCATTCAATTGGACTAGGGCAAGGTGTTATATTGGCTCTCTATGCTGGATGTGATTTAGTGATGGTCTGTCATGATAAAGCTTTTCAAGACGAAGCTGTCGAATCTATAGATAAGGCGTTAGCTAATGGTAACCTTGACGATGAGATTATATCGGCTTGCTTGAGAAGGATTGAAAATCTCCAAAAAAATTTACCTACTTGGAATGAGTTGTTTCCAAAAGGAGAAGAATCGGCTAAAGAAGATAATTTGCCATTGTTTAAGGACAGGTATCAAGAAACTTGGAAACAACATCAAACTTTATCTCAATTGTCATATCGAAAATCAATCACATTAGTAAGAGACTATACAGGTACATTACCGATTACAAAAATCTTTGAAAATACTCAGCTGTCTTCAAGCGCAGATGATACTACAAATAATATTTTACTCTTAACGCCCTTATTGAACCCCATTTATCCAACAAACCATGGTGGAAATGGTGAACCACAGTTGTACACAGGGGAAGAAGTATTTCAAAAATTCGGTGACACATTATCTAATCATTCCAAAAATTTAAATTCTAAAAATCCTTTTAACGTGCTTCACACAACATATACCGCTAATGGTCTTACTGCATTGCATGAATCCTTGATTGAAAATTCAAAAGCTGTCATCGTACTAACATCAGAAGCTTCTCGAAATATGTATCAAATTGGAATTGTCAAATATATTTCTATATTGTGTGGTGCCAACCCTTCGTCTTTCAACAATGCAGCCACTTCTCATTCACAGTTAGCAAAACCATTGATAATTGTTGCAACTCTGTCACCGTATGATTTTTTTTATAATAAAAGTATCGGAAGCGCATATTTATGTTGTTATGATTATACAAATAATGTTTTGAGAGAATTGGTTAGTGTTTTGATGGGTGATATCCAAGCGGAAGGTTGTATTCCTGGAGAAAAGAAGTTTGTTGGAAAACTGAGAAAAAGAAAGTCGATTGATTCGCAAAATGCTATCGAAAAGCATAATCAACTCAAAGAAAGAAGAATCTCTCAACCTAAACGTAGATGGCTAGTTGATGAATTTGATTTGAAGCGAGACTGGGCCGGTTTAGTTAATATATGGAAGAGTAACACTGACACAAGTTCAAATGTTGACTATTTAAACGTCAATGTATCGAATAATCAATCGGGAGAGATAGCTTACCAAGATGAGTTTTTTTACAAAAAGATTTACCAGTTGTTATCCACTACTGCTAATACTCAAAAGCATTTTGTAATTAGAAATTCATCATTAAATATTCTATACGGTTTTGTTTTGACTTGGGTTGATGATAGTCAAGGCGTTCCTTTAGATGGTGACCTAACAAACATGGATAATATTCAAAAAAAGACTGGTTCAATAATGTATTTATTAGTTGATAAATCAAAAAGATTGCAGAGCATTGGAAAGAATTTACATGCTAGGGCCATAAGATATCTTACAAAAGAACAAAAATGTACTAGAATTACATTAGGATGCTCATTTCCGTTATTGGTCTTCCCAAAAAACTCGAATTTATTAACGAATAATAAAGTGGTCTCTTTTATGAATAATGTTGGTTGGAATATATCTAACAACAACTCTAAGAAGAAGCACATCATGGTATTGTATGACTTAAACAACTGGCTGGTTCCCAAAAAGATTTTTAGAGAGCTAACAATAGTCGGTGTCAGATTCGATGTTTGCACCGATGCACAAAAATTGATGAATTTAATACATAACAGTAGCTTGCAAGATAATCAACTGATAGTAAATGATATAAGACTCGAAATGCGCATGAAAGATGAAAGGGACAACACAAAGGAATTATATATCGAAGCAATTAAATACTTGACCAACAGCCATTCTTACGGCGTGAAGATAATTATTGCATTGGAACCAACTAACCAAAATGTCATTGGAAGCATAATATTGTTTACTAATAAATCACAGATGTCTAAATTTTATCCTTTTTTGGAAGAATGTTTAAAAGACTCGAAAACAACGTACAATCAAAACCTACAAGACCCATTAATTGGCGCTATAATGGCTCCTGTGATAGATCCTTCTTATTCAAATTTGACTGAGATTATTAATTTTGGGCTTATATGTAGTGCTATTACCTTTGCTAAATCAGGATTTAATGATAATGATCAAAACCAAATGCACAAATGTGTTATGGTAGGTATAAATGGCGATAATCCTGGAAATATCAGTGGAATTAAAGAAATTGGTTTTGAGGAATGGAAATATTTTTATGATTTTTATGACTCTAAAGGCGAAGCTGGAAAATCATTCTTAGGCGAATAGTATAGTTGCAATTTTGTATTCCTATTAATAATACACTATTTCCTATGAATCTGTCGATTTACAAATAAGATTATCACGGTCTACCTTAAACATCCAAAACTGATGACGCTTTAGAGGAAAGCATATATTTATTTAGTTTACGCTTACCTTTAACTACTGCCAGCTATAGACCGTGAAATTTTATATTCAAATGGATTATATTTCAACAAAATTTTAGTTTATATGTTCCAAACAGCATAATACATAAATTGATATTTTATCCAGCTGGATGAACTTCTGAAAGAGCAATTTGCAGCTCTCTCTATATTATGCAGGATATAAGTATTGTATAACGATTGGGGGAGGATTCGTAAAAATATCACACGTATTGTTTTTATTAGACTTTGTATAAACCCTGAATTACTTTTTGTTGCAACTATTCTTCTAGGCTCTAATGTTAAAAAATGGCTTTAAAATTGATTTCTTCTTTTTATAAAAAAATATGTAAGATTTTGAAGATAATAGCAAAAAGCTGAAAATGTTGTGCACAATTACAACATTTTAACAATTAATTTCTGTATGGGCTAATATTTGATTTATAATTCTTGAATCATAGATTAATTATAATATTTATTCTTTAAAGATGGATTTATCTTAGGATTTCAAAGAAAATTATGAAGTTTAACTATAACAATCCATAGAGTGGGATATTGGGTACCTTATGCCAACTCTCAAGTTGTATTATCAAAAACGATAATAATATTAAAAAAAATGTGTCCTATACTTAACAATCAATATTATTGTATCAAGTTGAATATATGTCACAAATAGGCAATATCATTATCATTAAGTTGAGTTCTATATTATAAAACTACATTTGAGCTATTCAAGAAAAAAAAATACTTGACTTTATCACGAAATTATATTCTAAATCAAATGAGTCCATTAAAGGTAACATAAATGTTGGCATGCAAAGAAAATAGTACATTATAATACCCATAACTTATAGAGAGCAAACGGAATCTGTTAAGCCAACTGTCCAATTGAAAACACCCAAGATTAAAACAACAACAACATAACTACTAATAACTGAGTAAGAGCCGTATCTATATGAATGCGAAGTTTTCAACCCAAATAATTCAACCACGAAGGTACTAACGGTAGTTAAAGCACCACAAAACCCATCATCTAGACCTGATAAAACATGACAGCCCAAGATATTAGTGACAATTTGGCTCTGAAGATTGTTGGGTGATTTACCTCTACTGAGTAACGTAAAAATAGATAAAAACAAAGTTCCAGAAAGATTAGCTGAGAAAGTACCTATCGGAAAATTCTTGACTTTAGAATTTAAATATCTCGATAGGTAATACCTTATCAATGCTCCAAATGGTGCGAAAAAACATCCAAATGTCCATGACCTCCAAGAACCATTATTCTTAACGCCAATCAAGATAACAACAATAACAAAGAGAGCCAAGCCAATCACTGAAGTCAATATTTCTAATCTTTTATATGTCTTCTTTTTTAACAGTGGTATATAATTATCAAATATTTCAATGAGATGTCTACCCATATGAAATCCCATGATTGATAAACCAAAATGAGCTAGCACAGTTGCCAAAAATTCCATTATTCCATATGCCGCATTAGGGTAATGATAATATTTACCAGGCATAGTATCAGCGGACTTATAGAATATCTCTAACATCACCGAAGAGAATGATGAGAATGTACCACAGAATCCCGTTGTTATACCAGTATATAATGGAATCTCACCTTTGTGTGAATAGTCACTCGATTCAAGTAATATTTCCCATAAGTGGTTGCTATCAACAGCGATTCCCATAATTAAACAGGCGGCGAAATTAGCCCATATAACTCCAGATATAAAAGAATCATTATAAGTCGTCAAAGCTTCCAATCCTTTCCTGGCTAACAAGCCCCAAATAGCGCCATGTGCGATACATAGAAATATTGGTATTCTATCTTTAACTTTATTATAAGTCAAGTTGAAGCTTTTCTTCTTTGGATAGTCTTTTTCATCTACATTAAATCCTTCAGGCAAAGACTCGGCTAGGGACTCAGCTTCTAAACCTTGTAATTCACTTTCAAGGCTTCTTCTGCTCTCTGCAACTGATTCATTCGTGAATTCGTTGTTTTCAATCTCTTCCATCATCAAGGTGTGTACAATAAAACTTTTCGTTTCTTCAAAAAAAAAAAAGTATGTTGTTAATATAAGCGCTCAATTACCAAACACGACCCTGCACGTTACAGTACACTATAATAGAATTGAAATAATGTCATATTATTTTGGCAAATTCGCATTTTATTAGACGTAATGACCTACATTGCAATTGAATAAGCAAATACATTTGTTGTCAAGATATCTGACAAATTATAAAACACATAATATCTGCATAAGGCCCTTTGCTATCTACTGGCACCACAAGTGGTTTGATTTCATATCCTTCTAAAGAAATAATACTAATAGTTTGTTCTAAGACTAACATTCTAATACGCCTCTCTAATATAATGCTCATTGCAAGCTCCTATGTAGAATTAGGCAGGAAGTTTTACATAGAACCGTTAAGTGTGCATATACAAGGCAGCATTGTTTCCTGAACTACATTTGACAACAAAAAATCATTGCTAATATACTCTTAAAGTTCATTCGGTGGTATCCCATTTGTTTTCCTGGGGAGTCATTCTCATCAACATTGAATCCTTCAGGTAAGGCATCCTCTATAGACATAGATTCAGCCCGATGTAATTCCTGCTCGAGACTTAGTCTCCGATCTCGCTGAGACCCATAGGTAGGTATATATTCTAGGGTTGACATTCCGTTCATGTGTTATATTTTGTTGTTTAAAGTTACTGTGTTGGCAAATCCAGAAGATCAAATTATTTATATAGTTAGTCATCTATATGCTTGGTTAGGTCTATTTGAGATTTTCGTGACACATTGACGCACTACTTATTTTGACGTATGCAGGTATTGTTGCTCTCTCAGGGATTATAAGTAGTTCGCATATCCTCCGTTAAAAATTGATTAATGTCTTCTGGCAACAATTATGTCAATTACAAAAGTTTACGCTCGTACAGTTTACGATTCTCGTGGAAATCCAACTGTTGAGGTTGATATTTCCACTGAAAAAGGCTCCTTCAGGGCAATTGTTCCATCAGGAGCATCTACAGGGTCATTAGAGGCATTGGAATTGAGAGATGCTGATAAATCCAAATGGCAAGGAAAAGGGGTTACAAAAGCTGTAAATAATGTTAACAATATTATTGGGCCTGCTTTGATTAAAGCTGATTTAGATGTCACAGACCAGAAGGCGGTTGATAAATTAATGATCGACTTGGACGGTACTAAAAATAAAGAAAAT
Organism: Debaryomyces fabryi; assembly: GCF_001447935.2. Lineage (NCBI taxonomy): Eukaryota > Fungi > Ascomycota > Pichiomycetes > Serinales > Debaryomycetaceae > Debaryomyces > Debaryomyces fabryi. Next base: position 47,709 of record NW_015385462.1, read on the forward strand.
TTAGGTGCTAATGCTATTTTGGGCGTTTCTCTAGCAGTTGCTAAAGCAGGAGCAGCAGCTAAAAACATTCCATTATATAGCCATATTTCTGACCTTGCGAAAACAAACAAAAAGCCATTTGTTATCCCCACTCCGTTCTTTAATGTTCTAAACGGGGGAGTTCACTCCGGTGGAGCATTGGCTTTTCAGGAGTTTATGATTACCCCACTTGGTGCGCCTTCTTTCTTTGAAGCTGTGAGATATGCTAGTGAGATTTATCACATATTGAAATCATTGGCTAAAGAAAAGTATGGATTGTCTGCTGGTAATGTAGGTGATGAAGGTGGTGTAGCTCCCAACGTGAATACTCCAAGAGAAGCGTTGGATTTAATTGTTACTGCAATAAATAAGGCTGGGTATAAAGACAAAGTCTTTATTGCTTTAGATCCCGCGTCTTCCGAATTTTTTAAAGACGGCAAATATGACTTAGATTTTAAGAATCCTAAATCAGACCCATCTAAGTACTTGAGTGGTAAGCAACTATGTGAATTATACTTAGAGCTTATAAATGAATATCCTATTGTTTCTTTAGAGGATCCATTCTCTGAACTTGATTGGGATTCATGGTCAGAGTACTTTCCCGAGCTATCTAAAAAAGTGCAAATTATTGCTGATGATATAACTGTAACTAATCCTGAGATTATTAAAAAAGGAATCGAAAAGAAGATTGCAAACAGCTTATTATTAAAGGTTAATCAAATTGGAAGTCTTAGTGAATCGATTGAAGCTGCAAATGAGGCCTACGGAGCTGGCTGGAGTGTTCAAGTTTCTCATAGGTCTGGAGAGACCGAAGACACCACGATTGCTGATATTACTGTCGGACTAAGAACTGCCCAGTTAAAAAGTGGTGCTTGTGCGAGGTCTGAGAGATTGGCAAAGTATAACCAACTTATTAGGATTGAAGACGAATTAGGCACTAAAGCTATATTTGCAGGAAAAAATTTCCAGAAGTCATCATCATTATAATTCCTTTTACAACAATATGACTTTCTATGATTATAATATATATATATATGACTTTGTATATCGTTGAGTAAAATAGCTAATAAAGCGAAATTCTATTAAAGCATATTCACCAGAATTTAACCCAGAAGTTCTTATATTATTTAGAGTTCATTGCAGATTTACTTGTCTTGTTTCTGGAAGGTAAGACATATTTTGTCAAAATTATTTGCGAGCTTATTACAGTTGATAATTATTTTTGCGAGACAAAGGTGCAGACAGTTCCTGTATATTACAGTCGTCATCTTTCTACGCAAAACACGCAACTCACTAATTAATTAAACATCTGAAATCTAAAGATAACTTTATGTCTTAACGAGTGCAAAATTATTATTCTATACCTAATTCCGAAATAATTTAGTAGAGAAAGTACTTTCATAAATGATTATTACGTTAAAATCTTAGTTTGCATGTTTGACCTATAATAGCTAACATGATACAGACAAGCAATCAGGAAAACATGGATAGAAGTATTAATAAAAAGGAAAATGGAATTTTCAACAATCTTGGAAGGAGAACAAAATACCAAAGAAAGATATTGCCATTGATATTTGACGGGTACGAATCTCAGAATAAAAATATTGAAGTAGTTGAGAACGAAGCTCTATACTTGAAGCAATCTCTTATTGTACCAATAAACAGGATAACAAACTTATCATTGAATCCAGGAGATCCATATTTTTTGATTTGGTATTTCATATCTTCGTATTTTCCTCTTATATGTGCTTGCTTAGGACCATTAGCAAACATGGTTTCTGTAATAGCTCTCATAGTACATTGGAGAATTGAAATAGAGAATAACCAATTCGTATCTGACCAAAAATATTTGCTAGTATTGAATTCATTAAGTTTAGCATTGGGGATTATTGGTAACTTATCTTTGTTGATGAATTTTTCTAAAACTGTGAAGTACTTAATAGCACAATTTATTTCCATAACTTGTTGGCTTGTTGCTGGTACTTTATTATTAGTAGTGGTGATTCAAACGGATAAATCTTTCAAAGGACATTCTCCACACTTTCGCCCATCCGAGGGCTTTTGGTTTGGTGTATTTACAACATTTTTTTATTACTGTTGTTCAATCATTCTAATAATTAATTTTATAGGTTATAAGTTAAAGAAATATCCACCAAGTTTCAATTTGGATTATAAACAAAGAACCTTGATGTTGTATACCATTTGCTTTTCGATTTGGTTGACAATAGGAGCAGTTGTTATAGGTCACTTAATACCACACTTGAATTACGGGTCATCACTATATTTCTGCATAGTTTCAGCATTAACTATTGGATTAGGAGATATATTGCCTCATTCCCCAGGAGCTAAAATTTTTGTATTAGTATTTTCATTCATTGGAGTAATTATTATGGTGTTAATTATTACTATGATCAGACAAGTAATTTTATCATCAGATGGGCCTACAGTCTTTTGGCATTTGGTTGAGAAACAGAGGGTTAAAGAAATACTTTATTTGAATAATAATTCTATTCATTTAGATGAGAAGGAGTCATTTTATAAAATGCAGTCAATTAGAAAGAAAGCTAAACTGATTCAAAGGAACGTGTCATTACTTTTATCAATAGTCATATTCTTTATTATGTGGTTTGGTGGAGCAACAGTATTTTTTTTCTGTGAGGGATGGTCATATATTGATGCATTCTATTTTTGCTTTTTATGCCTAATTACAATTGGTTATGGTGACTTTGCTCCAAAATCCTCTCTTGGTCGAGTATTTTTTGTATCTTGGGGTATTGCTGCAGTCCCTCTAATGACAATTATAGTATCAAATGTTGGTGATAGATTATATGAATTTGCGGATAATACGAGTTATTTTATAAGTAAGTGGTTTAATAAGGAGTATTATGGGTATTTGAATGCCAAAAAAGATCCAACAAACATAAAAGTGAACAGCAAAGTAGGAAGCGATGGAAGAGAGGAAAGTATTGTGGTGGTAGGCGAAAGTCAGGAGCTAAATATACCGAATAGGGCCACTTCTCAAGACATAGTAAGAACAAACTCAATTGATAAAATAGGGAGTTTTGAAGAATCAATTTTGGATAATAGTCAAGATCAGAAAAATAATGAACAACTCGTGATGTTAATGGCCGAACGAAAAAGATTCATTATAAATATAGTGCTGACACTAGATCGATTAAAACCGCTTATTTTAGATGCATTAGAATCTCCTTTAAAGTCATATGAACATCGGGAATGGTCAGATGTGCTATTTGAAACCGATAAAAATAAGAGCGGAACAATGATTGTAGAACCTAAAATGGATATGTTGGTTCTGGTCTCCCCTGAGAATATTCTACATTCTTGGATAGGGGACAGTTCACCATTGAGGCTTCCGTTGAATGAACCCCGCTACTTGATAATGAATATTATTGAGAACCTTGAGAATCACTTGCATGATATAAATGTTCGTTATCTGGATCGTTATGAAATTCTGCTTAAATAATTATTGTCAATTTTGTAGGATCATTATTTGCATTTCATGATGGCCACAGACCTTATTCTATGTCTTTTGTGTATTCTCTTAGATTTCGGATAACGCAATTTACATTCTGATGCGTTGAAATGCTGATTACTGTATCAATTTCTGCTTTTAACAATACGAGAGAGCGGCGAAACAATTACTACGGTCAAAAAATAATGGACTATCGTTTGATATTTATTCTCTTTATTTTGAATTAACTACGAGATAGTATGTTGCAATAGGTAATTGCTTAGCTTTTCCTGCTTTATGTTAATATAATCCTTGATGAATAGGTGGGCTTTTAGTTCGAGCACTGTAATATTGGGTAAAAGTCTGTTATGAGTAACACAAGCGAAGCCACATTTCAAAAATAATAAAATAATTGCGTAGGATAGAAATTATTTCCTCTTAGGCTTTTATTGAAAGCTAGAATATTGTGGTTATTGTAAATTTACAAGTCTCCAGTTATGAAAAGGCATTTTTTTATCTTGAATATCCTAAATACTAAATTACAAGGTATCTATGAAGAAATATTTGTAAAAATTAAATGGTTTTTAGTATGGCTTGTGGCAAATTAAACCTTAGAATATATCCAACTATAAATAAATCAACAGTGCCACAGAGTGGAAGACATATTTATTAATCAAGCAATAATATCCAAGAATATACCATTCAGCTTATAAAATTGAACTAACTATATTACATTACGGCCAGATTTAATATCGCTGATGTTTATTATAAAGGTCAAACAAGAGTATCAAGAAGATGATTTAGAGATTGAGTAGATTGATCCTTGATTTATAGTCCCAATAATTAGAAAGCTCAAAAATTATATATTCTGACTAAACTTCATTGTCAAAAGGTAAATCTTTTAATATACTTTGTAAGCTTCCAAGATACTCCACCTCCTTTTTGCTTAAAGTGCACTGAGCAGGAACAAATATTTGATTACCTCTAATTTCAAATTCTCTTGAACCCTGGATATATTGAATATCTTCGTTAAGAGTATGTGTTGATTCTTCCTCCAGTTTTTCATGGATATCATCATTTTTACTCGATGCTGCAGGTCCCGCATACCACCAGTGTTCTGGATACCTTCTGATTATATTTCCCGTAATTAATGCAACGCTAATTATCAAAACTGAAGACACCAAATGCGCTGGCAAATACCACCATCCCATTGATCTCACTTCTTCATTTGTCGAAGGCAATAGTGCAGAAGCTCCAGCTGGAGGATGCACACAGTTGAATAATGACATTAAGACAGACGCAGTTGATACACTTAAAGCTCCTCCTGCCCAGTAGTTGGAGCGCCCTCTACTTGACAATGAAAATAATTTTGTAATACATTCACCAGTTAAAGCAGAGACAAAATGCCCGAATAAGATATTTCTGGGTTGCGCAACTGGTGAATCATGCGTGTTGAAAGACAAAATTGACGTAGCTCCGTAACTTGCAATGATCATCGGTGCATTATGCGGAAAGAAAACAGTTTTATGGCTTTTGAAAACGCCTTCTAATAGTGCTATTCCACTGAATGTTGAAATAAAGACTTCTAGCCACACCCAATAATCTGCCTTGGGAGGTGGACTATGGCAACCTAAAAATCTCCTGAAGGCTTTGGGTAGCTTTTCAACTTGATTTCCTGGAAGATATTTAGTCGTTATTTTGTCTAACGAAAACTGAAATACCATTGTGATTTTCTTTAATAACTAGATATTTTATATTAATCTGGCAGGTATAGGGCGTATGCCATCTTCTTTTATACCCCCTTGGATTTATGCCAACAGTAAAATCTCCACATTTATAATAATATGTAAATTTATTGATGACCTTGAAAAAGTTTTGCTATTGATAATGAATAAATTATCAACGAATATTTCATAAATTAGAGTTGACACTTTTATTCTATTTATGGAACCTACATCAAGGATGCTGAGCCGCGCAGCGGTCCGAAATTTCCGATAAAATACAGAAATTTCAAGCAATATTATATCTTTCATTAATTATAGGATAATATCATACCTAGCTGGAGTGAATAGCTTATAGTATGATTATTGTAGAGGTTAGGTCTTATTATATTGAAAATAATATATTATCATCTCTCCAAGGAAGGGAGCCAAAATGTTCCATATTCTGTACCTTTGATATGTACGAAGTGGATTGCATGACCGCAACGTTATGACCGCCCAACGGTTCGCTTAAATCTAGTAAGTGACTAAATTATAAATGCACTTCTGTAACATGAAACTAGTTCACATATGCCCAATATATACTTATAGACTGATGAATAATGAAATTGCATTGAACTATTAACCGTTACGCTGTAGTGTTGAATGTTAACTAACGCTACCAATTTACTAGGATTTAAATACGTAACCTTCGCTAGCTTTTCTGGAGGTTCGGACTTCCTTATCTAACGTAAATTAATTGACTATAAATCTCTCCATGATTAATATGACTCTAGGAGGCTTAAATTTCGAATATTTGAAAAAGAACTTCATGACCTTCTTTGTTTTTATAAATGATTATTTCAAAGGGAATCGCCGCTAGTTACTCATGTATACTTGTAATATATTAGACAAAAGCTGGAATACTATTATGTCAAAAACAGAACAGAAACCATACATGTCCCAGACCCAGGATTTTAGCTTTACGTTGCAGCCTTACAATGGAGGAATGCCTAGTGAAGACGAAAATCAGAGTAGTCCTAATATGGTTTCTCAATTTTCAACTCAGAAAGGTAACTGTTATTGCGTGGCTCTTCCCAATTATGAAAGTGATAGACATGCTTTATCTTTATCATTCGGTACTAGGCCTAGTAGACGTACATGCAATAATTATCAACAAGGTTGTATTGCTAGTGATGTTCTCCCGAGCTTGTGTAATTTAGTAAACATTAGCGATAGGCGCCAGTCGGAGTATCATTCACTACAAAGAAATTGTTCCTCCGGACCAGAAAACGTGTGCTCACAACTGCAATGTCTTAAAGTTTCAATTCAACTCAATAATAAAAGAAATGAAGAAGGTGAAAGATTTAAGTTTCTAGAGGGAGACGAAATAAAAGGATATGTTACTATATCAAATTGTTCGAAAAAAAAGTTACCCTATACTGCATGTTTGGTAACTTTAGTAGGATACATATCAGTAAAAACAAGAAAAAAATTCAATGTATTATATCAAAAAAAAATAATTCATCGCTTTCTTTCTATGGTTGATTATGACGCTTCAAATTCTTTATCTAATTCTGATGACGTTGGAAGTTCAATTGTAGTCGATAAAGAAAACTCATATGCTTTGAACGAGACGAAAAAAATATATATTGAGCCTTCCACATCTCGCAGAGAATCGTTCAAATTCAAATTACCCGAGCATTTAGCAAACTGCGCATGCCAAATACATAATTTGCAACAACATTGTGGACTATTGCCTACATTTGACTTACGCACAAATTCTGGTTCAGTGCTACAAAAATGGTTCAAAAAGGGTTTAAGATCACTAAGTGGTGATACCCTAGAAAATAAGAGACTAGGTTCACCAGATTCTGAAGCCTCTATAAGTTATAATGTTGAAGCAAAGGTTATAGGTGAAATCTCTGATTACCAGGAATATTTATACTCTTCATATCGAGCTATCGAAAAAAAGTTGCTCAAGAGACTTATTATTATAGATAAGGCAAATGTTACTATATGTGTCCTGCCAACAAGTGATTTGGTATACTTAGATCAAGAATTATTTGGTATCCTGTGCAAAGAAATATACCACGATTTGATTGAAAGAGCACAAAAAAAAGTTTATTCTAATGAAAAGAGAGTGTCTATTGAAAAACTGCCTTCTGTTTGTAAGATTCAACAACTATATACCAGCGATAAGGATATATCTTTCAAAACTGCACAGACTTTAAATGGATCTAAAATGGGAGACGGAAATATATCTACTGACTTATTCTTGAGCTTACCAAATTCATTGGGTACCACCAGCATAATATTGCCTGCCATGCTGTTAAATATTTCTTCTTCACCTCCTTATATGCGTGCGAATGGTGATAATATAAACCACACACCATATACAAGGAGAATTCCGATAAATTTAGAATTTACTCCGTGCTCTCTAAAAAAGAGTTATAAGTTTCCAAAAGTTAGTAAGGTCTCTTTAGAACTAGTTGCATTGACGTTCATGTCGCGAACACTTCCAATTCCAATTGCAATTAATCATGATATACTATTTGGAAAGAAGAAGATTACGGATGATAAAGTTTATGATCCTTTTGAAGAACAAATTAGAAAGCCTTTTCGGTCCCTATTTATAAACATGAATATGACTCTAATAAAGAAAGACGATTGCCAACTACTTCTTGATCTCAGAAGTTTAGCTTACATGGAATACGAATACGAGAGCACTTTTGTTCCAACTTTAGAAGATAGTTTGAGTGGCGAAGTTTCGAAGATTGTGTCTTCGACTCCATGGAAACTGTCAGGTTCGAAGGACCACAACCACTTTAAGAAAACGATTAACATAGATATATATGCAACTGAAATGAAAAAAACTCTCGAAAAGATACACTGGATTCCAGAATTTCAAAGCTGTTTTATGGGAAGGCTATATTTTTGCAAAATCAATATCAAAATGAGGAATATGCACGATATATCGATTTACATGCCGTTGTCAATTATGAGAGGTGAAGACAATGCTTAAGAGCTCTGTTGGATTTTCACTTGGTGTCTACTTAACTATTGAATAATAAAATGTTCAGGTCATATATATATAGTAAGTGCTAATTAAAAAATCTATTTTAAGGGAAATTTGAAGCACATACAGATAGAAGAAACAAATAAACTAAAAGTAGTTGATTGTTAGTGAGCTATAATTTTAATCATTTTGGATTATTGAGAATTATAAAAACAATGAGAGCTTCCACTTACGATACCAAAATAAATTGACTTACTGATTATCCCGTTGAATTGGCGAGAATTTTATACATATTTATTAAAATATATACCTTATTCATATTTTAAGTGCAGCGTTCCTTTTCGAGGGATTATGCAAGTGAAGCTTATGCTGCAATTATTATACATTAAGTATGATTGGTTGATACTCGGTTATGAGCACATTGGCATACGTAGTCGATATCAATCTTCTAGATGACAAGGTATTGAAAGAATCGAATACAGGCAGATTCTAAAACAGGACTGATTCCTCTACATGCGGATATAATAATATAAATCCCAGTCTTAAGTTGCTATCAATCATGGATAAAAAACCTACAGATATATCAAAATCATTGAATAATAACTGTGTTATATTTTATTTTACAAGAACAGTAAGGTGTCCCTTGAAATGAAGTTACGCGGAACTCACCATTTTTAACTAATACTATTAGTTGAAATAATCTCTTTAACTGTACATTAGCTTTCAGCCAATTTTTACTAGCTATGGTTTCGTCGACAGAAAGCGATTTCAAGAGCTTCACTAAGCGAAGTAGTAGATCAAGTCAACGGGCATCAAGGAAGTCTCAAGGCACAGATAAATCTTCAAGTGTAACGAATATGCTTAATAGAAAGAGGGAATTCTTTGCAAGTTTACGGTACACTTGTGGAATTGTCATATTCTTTTTTTATGCTTTTTATTATTAGCTTTAATCTGCGAATGGTAATAATCCGTCATTTTTTGTAGTTTGAAAGTATTCTCTGAAAATCTATTGTGGACGAACATATTTCCAGTAATATCACACAGATGGTCTAATTATTTGATATAAAGATCTTTGATAGAACTATGGACCAAAGATGTACTCAATCAAATACTTCATAAAAAGTACTTCGTAATATCTCCTTGAACTTTGATACACTGTAACCTATAAATCCGAAACACATATTAGTCCCATGAAACGCGGGTCTATGTCTAAGTAGAGTCTTTATTCGGTTCCGATTGATACTATTTATTTCCCGACATGGTTGAGTAAAAGTCAATGCCGACTTTTTTTATCCTATTCTTGCCCCGGTATTGTCCCTACTTAGAAGTATCAGCTTGCGAAGAAAATCCGACCGCCGTAGTATTAACCGCATAGCTTCTCCCCGCTTTGAGTTTACAATCTTTTATAGTATGGCTAGAACCATTTCGCTTGGAAGAACGAAGACGGAAAATTGCATTGCGAAAATTCCGTAACTATTCCAAAATAATTTAAGTTATTCTATACAATAGAACCAACCGCCGGATATATTTTAAGACCGGCAACGCTTTACAATATCACTAGTGTTGCACTAACAATTATGATATAATTTCTAGTTGAGCGCTGAATTGCTCCTCTTTTAGGAAAGGCAACGGTCCATGAAGAATATTTATCCCCTGATCCGAGCGACTCCTCCCGGGGTCAGCATGTATGACATAAGCATCAGCCATATGCTTCCCTAATACGGATTATCGCGGAACTCTTCAGTATGGTGATCCAGGTCAATCCCGAGTTTCTCCTTGGCAATAACCCCAGATATCAGTTGGTTTTGTGGAGCAACGGAAGTTCCTTTTCCCCGGGGTAATTTTCCACAGTATAGACTATATGTTTTAATTAGTATAAATAGGTAAGCAAATCCTTTCTTTGACAGACATTCTATTTATTCTAAATCAGAACTGGTACAAGTAACTTCAGGAAAAAAAGAAGTTTTTGCTATTATTTTTTAAGACATAAGAATATATTCAATATGACACCTCCTACTGCTGTTGAATCATCAATTAACTTTGGTGGTCACCCAACAATTAAGTCTATCGAAGACCCAGTTGTGAAGAAATTATCATTAGCTGATGACACTGTTATTCGTCACAATGCCCCACCACCAACTTTATATGAAGATGGTTTATTAGAAAAGGGTACAGTCATCTCGTCTACTGGTGCTTTATTGGCCTACTCTGGTAAGAAGACGGGAAGATCTCCAAAGGATAAAAGAATTGTTGATGAGGAAACCTCTACCCAAAATATTTGGTGGGGTCCAGTCAACAAGCAAGTTGACGAATTAACCTGGAAAATTTCTAGATCCAGAGCATTGGACTATTTGAGAACCAGAGAAAAGTTGTTCGTTGTTGATGCATATGCCGGTTGGGATCCAAGATACAGACTCAAAATTAGAGTTATTTGTGCTAGAGCCTACCACGCCTTGTTCATGACTAACATGTTGATCAGACCTACTGAAGAAGAATTAAAGAACTTCGGTGAACCAGACTTTACCATTTATAATGCTGGTCAATTCCCAGCTAATGTTCATACCAAGGGTATGACTTCTTCTACTTCTGTTGAAATTAACTTCAAGGATATGGAAATGGTTATCTTAGGTACTGAATACGCTGGTGAAATGAAAAAGGGTATTTTCACTGTTATGTTCTACTTAATGCCAATTAAGCACAAGATTTTGACTTTGCATTCTTCTGCTAACCAAGGTGTCGAAAAGGGTGATGTTACATTATTCTTCGGTTTATCTGGTACCGGTAAGACTACCTTATCTGCTGATCCAAACAGAAAATTGATAGGTGATGACGAACATTGTTGGTCTGACAACGGTGTCTTCAACATTGAAGGTGGTTGTTACGCTAAGTGTTTAGACTTATCTGCTGAAAAGGAACCAGAAATTTTCAATTCTATTAAATTCGGCTCTATCTTAGAGAATGTTGTATACGACCAAAACACTAAAGTGGTTGATTATGCTGATTCTTCTATTACTGAAAACACAAGATGTGCATACCCTATTGACTTCATTCCATCTGCTAAGATCCCATGCTTAGCTGATGAACATCCAACAAACATTATTTTGTTAACCTGTGATGCATCTGGTGTCTTACCACCAGTTTCTAAGTTGACAAACTCTCAGGTTATGTACCATTTCATTAGTGGTTACACTTCCAAGATGGCTGGTACTGAAGAAGGTGTTACTGAACCACAAGCTACTTTCTCTGCATGTTTCGGTCAACCTTTCTTAGTATTGCACCCAATGAAGTATGCTCAACAATTATCTGACAAGATCAGTAAGTACAATGCTAACGCTTGGTTATTGAACACAGGTTGGGTTGGTGCTTCTGCTGCTCAAGGTGGTAAGAGATGTTCTTTGAAGTACACCAGGGCAATTTTAGATGCTATCCACTCTGGTGAATTGAACAAGGTTGAATACGAAAACTTCCCAACTTTCAACTTGAATGTTCCAAAGACTTGTCCAAACGTTCCATCTGAAATCTTGAACCCAACTAAGGCTTGGACCGAAGGTGACGCCTCTTTCCAAAAGGAAATCAAGTCATTAGCTGGTAAGTTCGCTGAAAACTTCACTAAGTACGCTGATCAAGCTACTTCTGAAGTTAAGGCTGCTGGTCCTGATGCTTAATTCTTCAATCTTCATTAATTTATTTACCTCATTTATTTATATAGTGTTAATTCAAATCAAGTATTTTCCGTTATACCATACTATGTAAGACAAAATGATGATTGTTGCTCGGATACTATTGTTGCAAAAGCTAAAGCCACCAATTAAGCTATAGCTAAACTTTATTGAGACTCCGCAGTGAAAAATGAAATCTCAAGTATAGCAGGGTAGCCGGATAAAGAGGTACAAATCACGTGACAAAATTCCATCGTTGTACGGCTAGGGTCTATTAACCAAAGTATGATCAAGATTAGTGCTAAAATATAGATTCTATTTTGATAAATAATGGGAGGAGAAACAGGGGAAGTATTCCTGAATATTTTAGAGACCTGGTTTAAAGATGTGAAAGGTTCTCTTGAAATTTTGAAACCATCTTGGACTAATTGTTGGGCTATTTGTATAGGAGCATACATATTGTTCAGAATATTAAAACGAATTAATAATCATGTTTTAATGAAAAGGTTTGGAGCAAAGCCAATGCAAATGGAAGCCCCTAACTCATTCTGGGGTATACCGTTAATGTTTAAACTTTTAAAAGCCAAAAGAGAAGGAACCATGGTAGATGTGACAAAGGAACGGTACAAAGAACTTGGTGTTGATACCTTCGATGTGAATATAGCAGGGACTCATGCTATTGTTACGCGCCATCCGGAGAATATCAAGGCAATTTTGGCTACTCAGTTTAACGATTTTGCTTTGGGAAAAAGACATGCTCATTTTAAACCTTTATTGGGGAGTGGTATTTTCACATTGGATGGAGCAGGATGGAAACATTCACGGGCGATGTTGAGACCACAGTTTGCTCGGGAACAAGTAGCGCATGTACAGTCATTGGAACCACATTTACAAACGCTTGCAAAACATATCTTGAATACTAAGGGACAAAGGTTTGATATTCAGCCATTATTTTTCAGGTTAACTATTGATAGCGCTACAGAATTTTTATTTGGCGAATCGGTTGAGAGCTTACATGATGAAAGTGTTGGTTTTACTAAAGATCCTGTTGATTTTGATGGTAAATCTGGATTTGCTGATGCATTCAATATTTCTCAAGCATGGCTAGCCTCGAGAGCTGTAACTCAGAATTTATATTTTCTTGTGGATGGTAGGAGTTTCAGGAAATCAAATGCCAGAGTGCATAAATTCGCTGATTACTATGTAGAGAAAGCATTAAATGCTTCTCCAGAAGATTTAGAAAAGACGTCAAGGGATGGTTATATTTTCTTATATGAATTGGTTAAGCAAACCAGAGACCCTATTGTTTTGAGGGATCAACTATTGAACATATTATTAGCAGGCAGAGATACCACTGCTGGGTTATTATCATTCACATTTTTCGAGTTAGCACGAAACCCAGCTGTTTTCGACAGATTGAAGGAGGAAATATATGAGAAGTTTGGAGATGGAGAAAATGTCAGAATTGAAGAAATAACTTTTGAATCTTTGAAGAAGTGTGAATTCTTAAAGTGTGTTTTGAATGAGATTTTGCGAATGTATCCTTCGGTGCCTCAAAACTTCAGATGTGCAATTAAGAATACTACCTTACCTAAAGGGGGAGGACCAGATGGGCAGTCACCAATTTTCATTCCAAAGGGTAGGAGTGTCCAGTATTATGTATATGCTATGCATAGAAATCCAAAATATTATGGAAAGGATGCAGATGAGTTCAGACCTTCGAGATGGTCAGAGCCAGAGATGAGAAAAGTGGGGTGGGCATTCTTGCCATTTAACGGGGGCCCAAGAATTTGCTTAGGCCAACAATTTGCTTTAACTGAGGCTTCCTATGTTATTGTTCGGTTAATACAGATGTTCCCTAATTTAAGCAGTTTCTGTGAAGAATATCCACCAAGAAAGAGTGTACACCTAACTATGTGTCACCAAAATGGTGTTTTTATTGGAATGTCCTAGATTTAACATAGTGGTCTATTTCGTGAGGTTTTAGATTATGCAAATAAATAGTATTAGTATTTCAATAGTTCAGATTAATATATACAATCTATACGATATGGGGTATGTTAATAGCTGAATTCAAGATTAAGAATGTGATTTTAAACTCAGGTATGATACACCCTCAGTTGCAGCACGTTTAAAAGTTAGTGATACTACCCCTTTTATTGTAAGATCTTATTAATTACTCTCTGTCGGATTTAAATCCGTCTCCGTTGGCGCTCCGTTGTACCCTACAAGATAATTTAAGGAGTAATAGGCTTAATTTGGAGGAATTTAGACTGTTCCTTTTGTAACAAGAATACGGAAGCGGATTAAAAGTCCGTTAAATCCGTTTCGTGCATATTCACATGGCTTAAACGGTCTCTTCCATCACATGAACCATGTATACAGTAGTATGAATATAAGGTTACTATTAACAGATTGAATAATGATGGCGAAACATATTGCTATAAATATATCAGGATAGACTAGGTCATAAAGTATTTTCTAAAATTTCTCGAGAAAGTAATAATTGATTTTAATTATGACATCCGCTGTTCATGAGATTTATAAGTCTATTGAACCATACGTAAACAATTGGTGGTTTATTTGCCTTGGATCGTACATTTTGTTCGTGATTTTAACATGGTTCAACAGACGTATTTTGATGAAAAGGCTTGGTGCAAAACCAATGCAGTTCACGGCACCATATCCAATGTTTGGTATCCCATTAGTGTTTGATCTTTTGAAAGCTAAAAGAGAAGGGACTATGGTAAATATTACAAAAGAAAGATACGAGGAATTCGGAGTTGACACATTCGACTTTAGATTAGCAGGGACACATGTAACAGTAACCCGGGATCCGGAGAATATTAAGGCAATTTTGGCTACTCAGTTTAACGATTTTGTCTTAGGCAAAAGACATGTCCAATTTAAACCTTTATTGGGGGATGGTATTTTCACATTGGATGGAGCAGGGTGGAAACATTCACGGGCGATGTTGAGACCACAGTTTGCTCGGGAACAAGTAGCCCATGTAAAGTCATTGGAACCACATTTACAAACTCTTGCAAAACACATCTTGAATACTAAGGGACAAAGGTTTGATATCCAGCCATTATTTTTCAGGTTAACTATTGATAGCGCTACAGAATTTTTATTTGGCGAGTCGGTTGAGAGCTTACACGATGAAAGTGTCGGATTTACTAAAGATCCTGTTGATTTTGATGGTAAATCTGGATTTGCTGATGCATTCAATGATTCACAAACATGGTTAGCTTCCAGGGCGGTAAGCCAAAATTTTTATTTCCTCTTGAATGGGAAAAGCTTTAAGGATTCTAATGCCAGAGTGCATAAATTCGCTGATTACTATGTAGAGAAAGCATTAAATGCTTCTCCAGAAGATTTAGAAAAGACGTCAAGAGATGGATATATTTTCTTATATGAATTGGTTAAACAAACCAGAGACCCTATTGTTTTGAGGGATCAACTATTGAACATATTATTAGCAGGCAGAGATACTACTGCTGGGTTATTATCATTCACATTTTTCGAGTTAGCACGAAGCCCAGCCATTTTCGACAGATTGAAGGAGGAAATATATGAGAAGTTTGGAGATGGAGAAAATGCCAGAATTGAAGAAATAACTTTTGAATCCTTGAAGAAATGTGAATTCTTGAAGTGTGTTTTGAATGAGATTTTGCGAATGTATCCATCTGTTCCGCAAAATTTCAGGTTTGCAATTAAGAATACTACTTTACCTAAAGGGGGAGGACCAGATGGGCAGTCACCAATTTTCATTCCAAAGGGGGAGAGTGTCCTATACGCTGTATATGCTACGCATAGAAATCCAAAATATTATGGAAAGGATGCAGATGAGTTCAGACCTTCGAGATGGTTAGAGCCAGAGATGAGAAAAGTGGGGTGGGCATTCTTGCCATTTAACGGGGGTCCAAGAATATGCTTAGGCCAACAATTTGCTTTAACCGAGGCCTCCTATGTTGTTGTACGATTAATACAGATGTTCCCTAACTTGAGCAGTTTCTGTGAAGAATATCCTCCAAGAAAGAGTTCGCATTTAACTATGTGCCATCAGGATGGTGTATTTATTGGAATGTCATAATTTCTTATTCGCTTATTCAAAAATTATATGACTTAGTAGCTCCCATTTTAAAACTAAACTTGTTATTCGTATATAGTTCAGAGTAAATTTACATTAATATGATTATGACCCTATTCATTACACTCTGTAGTTTAATAGTAGAGTTACATGCAGGACACTAATGTCGAGACGAGTAGTTCTGAAGTGTAAACAAAATTTTATTCTCTTAGTCTAACTACTAACAAACGGAGGTACAAGTGAATCAAAGGTTTCAGAAGTCATATATCAAATATAATGGCAGGATATAGCACTGATTTAAATTGGTCTACTGATATATTTGTGGACTGCTATAATTCAATTAAATATCAAGATCAACTTAACCTCAGCTTGTTAAGCAATTTAAGGAATGATTTATTCAACATATTAAATTTACCTTCGAGAAGTGATACATCCAGAAATAAATTGATTGATGAATCAACTCCGGTAAAATTTAGTAACGGCGACGAGTTCAAATTAAACAAAGAATTTATTGAATCATCGATTTACTTGTCTACAGAACTAAATATCGATGAAATATTAACGGCCGAGCTATTATACAATTCCACTAAATTAGGCTATGAAAAAGGAACAACGTTTATTGATAGTGGAAGATTGGCCTTCTTTACTCGTTTGCAATTTATATTGAATATCTTGGGTTATTTGATATCAAGTAATAATTTGCGCTTGGTTGTGAATGAAAACTATGATGAATTCTTTAACAATCTATTAATCAGTTTTCAAAAAATTTATGAAATGTTAGAGAAATTAAACGACTTAATTGATAAACAGAAAGTAACTAATGATATAAATAATTTATCATTCATTAACACAATAAATTATATCAAGTCTCAATTATTTAATAGTCATGAGGTTTTGGGACAGATATATTTTAGTTTGGTGGATACTTATTTTGAACAGTTTGGGTCGCTTAAGTATTATTCCAAGATCGTCGATCATGTCAGTAAAACTATAAGTGATAATGATATTCTTATTGTTCATTATTTGCCAGGTTTATTTAAGTTCATTACCAATTTGTCAGACATACCAGAACTGGAAGTTTTTCGCCTTCACAAGCAAATTGTCTCAAAATTGAGCAATGAATATGACAAAGCCGTGTCAGAGGAATCAGTTGATTTATCCAAATCTAATTTAAAAGGATTTGAAATAGTTTTGGATTTCGTGATGTTAACTTCTTTTATCCCATGGTGTAAACTCTCAGAATCACGTACTAATACTATTGATTTTAAGGATGATATTTTGAGATATATTGAGATGTGTATAAGTTGTGGGGCTACAGAAGTATTGTTATGTTACACCGCAGATACTTCAAATTATAAAACGTCAGAGTTATTGGACTGGAGTAATTTGTACGATTTTAGATCGTTATTGCAAATGAATTTTCCTCGTCTAAGCCCAGCTAAATTTATCTACACGAATTCGGGTGATTTAATTAATTTGGTGAATTTGAAACCACAGGAATTTGAAAACATAAATAAATTACTCGATATTTCAAATTACAAAGTATCAGACGACTTTAACCAAAATTTATTAGCCCCATTTTTCCATATTTTCTTCAATTACTTTATAAGTAATGCAGCAATTATACTAACGCTGTTGAGAGATAACGAAGAAGATTTTCTATTATCGTCCATTAATAGAAAGCAATTAGAAAATGAAGAAAAAATTTCAAAAAGCGATGAGGGGATTGATAACGATAAGGATGGCGACAGACATGATAACAAAAAAGCTTTTGCCAATAAACATACTGGCAATGATCTGGGCATTGATTTAGATGAAATTGCAACTAGATCCGACTTGGAGCGGTTCTATTTGGCATTTGTATACACTTATAATAATAGACAAGAATTATGTTCATTATTTTGGTCTAATGATGAAATAACGAACGACATAATGGGCTTTGTTACGTGGGGATTGAGTAATAATACTTCTCCGTTGATTTCTGCGACGTTTTGTTTACTATTAGGTTCGTTAGCATCTAGCGGCGATGAAGCAGCCATTAAAATATGGGAAATTTTGGTTAATAACAATGCTACTTCAGCCAGTGCTAGCGGGTCCTTGAAAAAAAGTGATTTTTCTAAAATATCGATTGATTCCATAATTGAATCGTTGAATTATTATATTGAGTCATTAAACGCAAACTTTGAACAAGATTTGAGCTATCAAGCTAAATTACAGCAAAAAAGACAAGAATTTTTATTTTCTTCTTCTTTCAATAATACAGATAATAATAATGAATCAGACGACTATCTGTTAGACAAGGTCTTAATTGAATTATCCGAAGATTCAGTTGTTTTTATTTCAGGATTTATACAGTTGATATCTTCGATTGTTGGAAATTTATCTTCAACAAGTGACAGATCCATAGAAATCAAGAATATAGCCTTTTCTAGATTCAGTCCTGTAATCTGTGCTTTTTTGAAATTCGATAATATAATCACAGTTTCAAGAAGTATACAATTGAACAATAATTTATTTACAGTGACGAATGGTTCTAATAATCCCAAAACATCAGATTCTCCAAACGTTATAGTTAATGACGATAATAGAGTCATCATTGTTAACCTATTGCTAAACTTATTGTCCGAGTTTGTCAATAATGAAGAAAGCTTAGCAATAAGATATAAAGTTTGGAATATAATTGATCGTTGGATATCCCAAAGTATGAATGATGGCGATTCTTCAAAGGCTACTAATAGTAAATATAATGGTGGCAATTATATTAACTTATCGAATCAGCTAAATGGCATTTCAAATAACCAGCAATCTCAATCAAGATTAAAATATCCAAATAAGCGCACTGTAACCATGAAACAGGGCTTTCAACTTTGTTTGACTCGTCTCTCTGTTGTTGGAAATTTCACGAAATTAGTTAGTCATCTATTAAGGCCACTCGAAATAGAATCACAGAAGGCATTTACAGCTTATAAATTACTATACCCTGTTGACTTGGGAGCAGGATATAGGTACGGTAATCAAATTGGTATTTGGCCTTACGTGGAGTATTTATTACTTGAGGTTTTTGCAAAGTCAGATGATTTACCCAATAAAAAAGATCAATATGACTTGAAATTATCATTGATTAGTTTGATTGAAAGTTCATTGAGCGAGATAGACTGGGTATTTTTGAATGATGTTGCTCCTAATATGATAAACAACTTGAAAAATTTAGATAACATAGTTGATTCCCTTTCTCCTAGCAATCCCATCACGTATCAATTATTCATTAAATTACATCATTCTTTAGCCGTAATGAACTATTTATTTGATGAAAAGGTTTACAAGTCACTTTTCAATATTATAAGTATCGGAACTGAGTCAATTAATGAGAATGAATCTTTAAGTATTTTGGTTGATAAATGTTTGACAATCCTTGATAAGGCATTAGAATTACAAGACACATTTGTTCACAGATTGTTGCCTATTTTAAAAATCCAAGAAATTCAATCATTTAATGGTTCCAGTTCTGCAGGCTTCGGCACAAGTATGAGTTTGGCGTTATCAGCCCCTAAAAGTGTGTTTGATAATATTTATTATCCTAAAAATATTGGCACAAATGGTATTTCAGACTTTTTTGAAATTTTTTTGTTCAATCTAGGAACTATAGCCCATTTTGCATTATATGTTAGTTCACCTCAATTAAGCATTGCAAACTCAGCTATAAGGATCTTACACAAGATCAGCCAGTCACCATTTTTTATTGCCAAAGTTGAGCACAATTCTGCAGATCCATTATTAAATAAAAATAGGCTATTAACAGTCTTTGAAAGCATCGATGAGTCTGTTAAAATTCAATTTTCATTTATTCAACAAATAGAGATATTTATTGAAGACTATAGCGATTTGCAAATCAAGTTTAGTATATTACAATTTTTGATTGATAATCTACAACAATCTATTGGAGGACCGGGGGTAGCACATTTCTTGCTAGGCTATGAAATACGCGGTGGAAATTTGTTTTTGAATGATTCAAAGTCAAAAAATACATTATTGAAGTCTTTGCTCAAATCTTTAAGTACAAGCTTAGATTTAATATCTGAAATTGATTATAATAATGGTAACATTCATATTATAGATGCAGCCCCTGCTGAATTATCGTCGAAGATATTAGAGATTTTTGTTAAATTATGCCATGATCCTATTTCTTCTAACATTACATTGAATTATTTGCGTAATTATAACTTAGAATCTAACGATTTGTTTGCCAAATTGATTGATTGCCAACCAAAAATAGATCCAAACACTATATGGTCTAATAGCAAGTTTGAGGGAGATTTACAAGATGGCAAAATGAATAGTTTTATACAAGATTTATTGGCTCCTAGGGCGTTGCTTTCCTTCATTAATCACAGAAATTTAATCCTACAGTATTTATCCTTAGAGTTTCTTAATATCTCTCAACAGAAGGCAATTATTAAGAAAGATTCTTATATTGACTTATTGCTAAATGGTAATGAATTTTTGAATGGGTCGCCAAAGATTTTGAACTTTCTCGATGTCTTAAATTTCAAATTTTTTAACTTCGAGATCTATAAATATGAGATTTTCGATGGAAAATACAATTTGGCATTAATACTAGAACAAATGACTAAGAATAAATTACTGACCGATATATTAGATACATCAGTTCTTGAAAATCTTTACAAAATCATTTGTAAAAATGCAAATAGTCAGCTACAAGGTAGAGAATCAAAAATTTCCTTTTCGCAAGATGTTATGGATGAAGGTTCTAAAATTACTGAGTTTTTGACGAAATATATTATCTCTATTGAATTAAAGAATGTTCAATTATCGTGTTTGCATTCATGGACACAATTAATTCAAGTATTGGTCAGTGATGGAGATATGCCATTAAGCAAGAAGTCAAACCTTATCTTAGAAATTTTTCAAATTATATTGCCCAAAATTAACGACTATTTGGGGCAAGACATTTCATTTTCTGAGGAATTTATTTCCTTATGTGTTTTATTATTTGATTTATATGAACAAGAAAGTTTATCTATAACGCAAGAAAATGACAAAGTATCCTTGTACATGGACAGATTAATTCCATTATTCAAAACCTGCATTAATGGAATAATGAGTTCGAATTCAACGCCTGATTTGAGGTCCGACTTATATGTTTTGGTAAACAAGTTTTTGCAAAAGTCATTTAAAAACAATGATTTAATAAAACAAATAATAGTGATAATTAAGCTGATAGATTCAAAATTTATTGATATCATTAGTAATGATTCGATTTGTGCTGAAGGTGCTCCAAGAATCACTTCATTATTATTATTGGAATCATTAATACATTTATCATCAAATAACAAGGTTAATTTTATATTGGAGTTGATGATAAAGAACAATTCATTATCTTTACTTATTAGGTCTTTGAAAAGGACTGATGAGATGCTTTCTCATTATTCTGAATCTAGTTCCCTGAAAAATGGAATTGATACGTTGTTGTATGAGTTAACTGCATTTAAATCTACCCTTTACTTCTTAATAAGAGTTGCACAAACCAGACTTGGATCATCACAGCTTATTCAAAACGAAATCTTCTCAATTATAAAGCAGTGCAAATTTTTGTCCATTGATCCTGACTTGGGCTTGGAATTGAAAATCAATGAATTGAACGGTAATGACAAATCCATTTACATTAGTTTGTCACTTGATACTCCTATCTCATTGATAGACGTGAACAAACATCATAAATCTGAAAGAGATAACAAAATTTCTTTTTTTGAATTCCTTGTTCCTATCTTCCAATTAATCTCTGCTGTATTATTATCAATGGGACCATCATATAAACCTAGCATAATACAAGCGAAGGATTTGTTACACCATTTCAATAGATTGGTTGTCGGTGTAATGAAAAGAGATGTATTGATTGAAAATAAACAGATCCTGTCCATGAAATATCAAGAAGATACCATCTCATATTTGGGATTAAAGGATTTGGTTCAGTTGATTGTATTATTGGATTCTTTAGTCAATTATGAATCAGATGATAAAAACTAGAATCAATTGTATCTCTATATTTAGATAATTATTGCATAATATACACTTTTGCTTAGACATGAAGAGTGGTAAGAATAGCATTTGGATTAAATACTTGAGAAATTTAATAGATAACACTTGTGTAATTTACAAAGTTTGCGAGGGAACAAGGTTCATATTGTAATGACAATTTGATGTAATATGGATAATGTGCTGCTATGCGTATATATCTCTATAAGCATGTTTTTAGGACTTTTGTAAGGAAACTGAGGACTAATATAGTAATTAATTGTTTATACTTTATATATATGTTCTATTGACCTTATAGAACCATATTTAGCTTCTTATATTACTCTTAGCTAACTAACTAACCTTAACTACCTATAATTAGTTCCTGATTTCCTTACTCTCTTTCTTGAGACTTCGAGGATAATCTACTCTATTCATACACTAAGTTTTGCAACACTGATGTATAACTTTCGCAACATTATATATACATATAATAAATATATGTATACTTGTATTCTCTTACAGATTTTTGTAAGAGAACTGGGTCCAAATTAGATCCTTCTCAAATGTCCACGTTTCTTGATATTCCTTCTTTTTTGGTTTACGAAAGTAAACTTTTTCTCTCAGATCTCGAGCGGCTTCAAAGCTTGCTGCTACGTCCATTGCTTCGTCTAATGTACTGCAATTTCTTAGACTGACTTCATAACCTATCATCTTCTTTAAGCCCAAAATGTATTTTATCAAGTGCCCTTGTTGCAGGTACACATTATCAGGCAATTGGTAAGTTATGTCTCTAAATTGTTGATTATAATATTGGACAGTTGTCGTTTGATGGATACTATGATATTTTCTCGCACAGTCTAATATTGTATCTTGTCGGACGTGAGACGGAAATCTTTCTAGGTATGCTTTCTCAAACAACTTGATATCTCTTCTAGTAATCAGGTCCAACCTTTCATACCATCTTAATGCTTTTCCTTCTAAAAAGGTTGCAACAAACAAAGCTTTGACATCTTCCGGAAGAGCTCTCAACTCTAATTGAAGATGCATTTTCAGGATAAACTCTTTGGGATCATACTCTCTGTTATTACCTGAAAATGGTTTGATGACAGGTATGCCTAGATTCACTGCTACTATGTTACTCATTCTCTGATATCTTCGATCTAACTTGCGGCACTACTAATTGTAAGGGAACTGGGCCTAAATTAGGTAATTTCTATGACTAACACTCAATATACTATGCGGTTCTTACTCATATAACTTTATCTTAACTTATAGATTGACAACTTAACTAATTACTCTCTATTTAGATCCTAATTCCTTTGATCCCTGTTCTGAGATTTATAGGGATTATTCTACGTATTTATAGTTTTGCAATCGTGGCTGTAACTCCAGTTATACCTTCAGCACATGCAACTTGCAACACGTCTACTTCCTAACGTATATATATATGAACAAAACATTTTAGAATTTTAACAAATGGTTTCGTGGTCTAGTTGGTTATGGCATCTGCTTAACACGCAGAACGTCCCCAGTTCGATCCTGGGCGAAATCATTTTTTTCCTGTCCAACTCAAAATGCCTTGCCGAGAGTGACATAAAAGTAACAGGCTCAAAACCATCAGTGCCGCTGCCAAGACTTTATTTTTATACAATTTATCTTCTTTCGCTAGGGCTCACTAGCCAAATTGGGATGCTTAAAGCCGTGCAAAGAAGCCATGCCTTAACTTTTATTATTTAAGATTACGGGAGTAAGTAATGAAGCCGCATAATTAATAGAGTTTTAAATGACGTCTCGATCAAAGAAGAGTTAAAGCTGATCCTATTGGTCTATTACTTGTCGTAGATGAGTTCTTATATGACGTGATAAAAGCAATTCAGAAAGAAAAGAGTATATGCCAGATCTGAGATTATTATGTTAAGAACTTAATTATTATGTAAGATAATTGTAGAAGAAGCCTCATCGCTAGGGAAATTTTCCGCTGGGCAAAAAGAAAAAGCCAATATCCCGAACCGAACGAAGCAAAAACATACATAAACAGAGTGAAGTTACTTCTTCGTATTTATAATTCCTAGTGAAAATATTGTTTCAATACTCATCGGACATACTTGATAAAGGAGACATTAATCGTAAGCTTATATAATATATTCATAAGAAGGTATTGATTAATATAAAGAAGTTCGAAATAAATTTTTTTTGTCAGAATCAAATATCATAGTCAGAGATTAATTAGTACGACGTTGATTATTTGTTAGACATATTATTCATAAAGAGGCTTCGTGAATTGAAGAAAATATGTGGTTGAGATCGGAAAAGGAAGATTCAAATATGATGGAGACATCAAAGGGTGGAAAAATTGATACTTTTGGTGGAGAAGGAGGATCCGCTAACAGTGTTATTTCCAAGAGTTTGTCTACTGGTGGCGCTGATGGAGAAGAGAAAAAATTTGACGAAAAGAAGGTATACCCAAAGGGACACATCCAAAGAAAGTTAGAAAGTCGTCATGTTCAGTTGATTGCGATCGGGGGTTCGATTGGTACAGGTCTTTTTGTGACAATTGGTACTACAGGATTAGTGAATGCTGGACCATTAGGGTTATTATTGGCCTATTCATTTTGGACGTTCATTATTTTGTTGTTGACCACCTCTATAGGTGAGATGGTATCGTTCTTGCCAGTAGCTGCCCCATTTATTACTATGGCTGGTAGATGTGTCGATGAGGCCTTTGAATGTGCAGTGGGCTGGAATTTTTTCTTGATGCAAGCTTTATACATTCCTTTTGAAATTACTGCTGTTAATGGTATGATTCATTTCTGGAGAAGTGACTATTCACCAGCTATTACATTGTGTATCCAAATTTTTATCTATGCATGTATCAATGTTTTTGCTGTTAGACTTTACGGTGAAGCCGAATTTTGGTTATCTATCTCAAAGTTAATTTTATGTATTGGATTATTATTCTTTACCCTTATTACTATGTGTGGTGGTAACCCACAGCATGATGCATTTGGTTTCAGAAACTGGAATGTCGAAGGTGGCCCAATGGGTGAAGTAATTACTACTGGACCTTTGGGTAAATTTCAAGGTTTTTTAGCCGGCTTGATTAGTGCATGTTTTACTGTTGTTGGTCCTGAATATATGTCTATGGTTTCAGCCGAAGCAAAGAACCCTAGAAAAACTATGCCAACTGCCTTTAAGACTGTTTTGTATAGATTGGCTTTGTTCTACATTGGTGGTGCATTGAGTGTGACTATTTTGATCAGTTACAAAGATCCAAAGTACATCGAATTGACTGCAGACTCTTCGAATGCCGCTTCTTCTCCTTATGTGGTAGCAATGCAGAATTTGCACATTGATGTCTTGCCTCATATTGTGAATGCTGTTGTATTGACTTCAGCATTTTCAGCAGGTAATTCATATACATACTGTTCTTCAAGAGCTTTATATGCATTAGCTCAGAGAAAGTTTGCGCCTAAACTTTTTACTTACTGTACTAAAAATGGTGTTCCAATTTACTGTGTTTTGGTTGCCATCTGTTTCTCAATGTTATCATTAATGCAATTGAGTCTGGGAAGTGCTAAAGCTTTAAATTATATGGTTAGTTTATGTACAGGTTCACAACTATTGAACTATGGTTTTATGACAATCACCTACATGTGCTTCTATAGAGCTGTTAAAGTCCAAGGCTTGGATAGAAGAACATTCCCTTATAGAGCATGGTTCCAACCTTACTCCATATGTATTGCAGCATTTTTCATTTGGTGTATGATCGGTATTTTAGGATACACCGTTTTCATTCCTGGGCATTGGGAAGTTGACTCATTCTTGTTTAACTACGTTATGATATTTGTTAGTGCTGCTATTTACATTTTCTGGAAAGTCTTAAAGAGGACTCCTTTCGTTAAGCCTGAGGAAGCGGATATTTTCACAGGCATCGAGGAAATTGAAGAGCATGAATATGAATACTATGCCAAATTAGAGGGTGAAGATGAAGATGGCAAGCATAAAGAAAGCAAATTCAAGAACATGCTTCACTGGATTTTTTGAGTCATTATTTACCTAAAGCATGCGTCCTTTAATTCGTGTATTATTTTTCGAGGCTTTCGGTCCTTGTTATTCTTATTAGTTACTTATTATATTAATTGAAGTTCATTTTGTAAAGAATCTAGTAATTCTACATTTATTCATAAATAGTTTTTATTTTCAAATCACATATGCAAATCTATAATTCATTTTATCAATTAACCCACTCCCAAGTGATATCAATTCTACCTAAACTTTGATCAGCAAGTTGCGAAAATGCACTTGGTGAAAAGTCTAAATCATTTTCAGAGCATCCCTCACATGAGTCAACTACAGTTACTTCAACTGAATTTCCTTCATATGTTGCCTTTATTTTCTTACCGCACAAGGAGTTATCATTCGAGTTACCATTAACCTGGTTTTCTTCGTATAATATATGAGAGACAGCAACAATGTAGTCAGTATCTTGACTTGTTTTTCCACAGGCGCCTAATCCAGTAGAGTAAAATGTTCCTTCACCAGAATGATCGCCCGAAGAAGGTTGTGAAGTCCCAGTGGAGGAAGTACTCGATGAAGTCTCAGTAGCTGGAGTGGCACTTTTAGCAATAGATGTAGGTACGGCATCTTGACTTGCAGTTTGAGCATCAGTAGCAGCAATAGAAGCGGAAGTTGTAAGCTCTTTGGCATTGTTATCTAAATTTGCAACGCCTGCGCCAGAAGTCTCATTAGGAGATGAAGTGACAGTAGCTTCAGTATCTTCAGCGACTGCGATGGAAGTTGCATCTCCTCCGTCTATAACAGTTGATTGAATGGTAGTATAGTGCGTAACATAGACAGTATGAACCTCAGGTACTGGCTGACAGGAGACTAAGTATGCGTTCAATAATGTAAATAAAATAGTTGATGAAAATTTCATTTTTAATGATTATGTTAAGGAAAGACTTTATTTTAAATAGGAAAGTATGAACAAGTTTAAAGGAATGTGTGTTCAGCAAGCCAGAAGGAATGTATTTTCAATTGGGTAAAGGAATGTAAGTACTAACAGAATATATATCATCAAAACGGAGAGAAATGATTGCATTTATATACTCAAGCTGAGATTCTAGATCGCATAGGGTAGCAGGCTGGTTTCTATCCCTTTAAAATAAAAAAAATAAAGATGTGTACGAATATTTCCCCTTTTGATCTGTAAGATTGATTTGGTACCTGAAACATCTTGATCTGATGCGCTTACGACGTTTGAAGGTGCTAATTGTAGTCTACAACGTATATGTTTTGTAAACTAAACGCGCTTCTGAAACAATCGCGTAACGAATTTTGAGGTACCTTATTACACGTTACATATAGGCGTATGAACTGCGAGTAATACTATTTATTCAAAATGGTAAAATATATACGTGGTATATCTATTATCTTCATACTTCCATAAAAAACATAGATAATTTGTAGACCTAGAATTGTTTACTGAACTTACTCCTTGGCTTCAATTCTAAATCTAAATGCTAGTAGATCATACAAATTAAGCTTGTAGTCACTTATGCTCAATGCTGACGAATAGAACATCAATCAATGCATTTATGGGGAAAAATATCTTCTAATTGACAGAAAAGCCATTTGCTTTGAAAACTTGTTAATCCTATAGCTTTAGCTCTTAATCTCATATTTCTGTCATCAGTGATTAGAATACAATAATTAAATGACTTAGATGCAGCTGAATCCAAAACAACTGCTTCATTGGATGGACCGTTTACAGTCAGATTGAGTCCTTTCATTAGTTTTTTGCTCATTTCATCATGTTTATTGACTGAAATCAATATGGTTTCTTCAACATTTGTTCTCCAGTTAGAATTATTCTCAAATTCTGTAGTTTCGTTAATATCTGAGGCAACAGACCCATCGAACCTTAATGGTAAAATCTCTCCCGTAAAATATAATTCTCTGATGATAATGACAGACCTGGTAGCTGCATCCGCAATCGTGGCTTCTGCTGATTTCCTTAGAGATCTCAATTCCTGAAATACGATTAACGGAATCAGAAGTTTTAAAACACTATTCCGAACACATTTAAATACTCTTCCACAATGCTTTAACCAAATGTTTGTGTCTAATGTAATGTATGTAAGTTTGCTATCGATACCATCTCCAAGGTCACCTTCGACCGATGATCTGTGACTTCTGGACGGTAAACTTTCAGAATTGTTCATGAAAATCTCATTATAAAGATCATCGCCGACATTCATTTGGTTTGCATGCTGGAATGCCTGGTCATTCAGTTGCTGAAACATATTTGAACTGGAATCATATTCTAGTTGAGGATCATAAAATTTGGAATTTCCATAATTCTCCAAGTCGTTTTCATCGTCGATCTCTTTATAATTAAAATGCTGGCCACTTGTATCACCCGGGGAGTTCAGTCTGGAAAGATCAAACCATACATCGTCTCTTTCTAATACACTTATATTTTCAAGTGCTGAACGATTCACTAAGTTTTCAGGCGTGATTTGTTGTAAGAAATTGTTCTGCACAAAGCGCTTGTCACTTAATAGAAATTCCTCAATATAAGCATATGCACCCGATTCTCTTGTAGATGGATCAAAGACATCAGAGTTCAAATAAATTTCCTCATCAAACTTGAAGCCTTCGTTTGACCTTACGAGTCCGAATTCATAGTTCTCTGCAATGAACCGTGCAAGTAGAAGGATACGGACAATTCGCTCGTCATTATCAAATTCCAGTTGCACTCTTATTTTCTGCTCGTAATTATTAATCAGGTCGACAACTGGCGAAGTTCCGCAAATTGGTAAATCAAACAAATTATAATTCTGAACTCCTGCCAGGCTTATGTCACTATAATCATTTTTAGTCGATATAAAATCAAACCACACTGTACCCCAACATTTCCATACTTCTGGTAAAAATTCATTATTATTAAAATGATCGACATAATTTGGATGATTTAGGATATAAAAACGGCACATCTCATTCAATTTTGCGTTATTCTTTGTTACAGAAAGTAATGAATTAAGATAATTGATAATTGATTCCCAAGGAAACAATTTACGAAATATCCACATAAACATAGGTTTCGAATTCGGAAACTTATTCGTTGCTTCACCAACAGAAATTAGAAAGTATAACCATACTACAACATGACATGTCGATGCTTGTTTCGGTCCTATTAAGTAATGGTTCAATATGCGGACAGACAATTCAAGTACAGACTTGTTAATAAACTTTAAACAGTAGAACCAATTATCGGCGGATAGATCAGATGCAGTGATTGCTTGACCATCTACACCACTTGAAATGGTAGCAGCATTAATTGACTCATCGATATGGGATTGGGAACCCCTTGATTTTCTTTTTCGATCTTTTTTATCTTTTCTTTCTTTCAAAACTTCAGGTAACTGAAAAATTTTAGCAAATGGATTTTTAGCATCACCAAATCCTATTAAATGATTAATATTCGCTATGGCAAATAAGGAACCCTTATTAAACCAAAAGTTCATTTTTTCAACCGAATTTGTAGCTCCAGATTGCTGTTGTTGTTGCAAATAGTAGGGATGATGAGTATCATTCATTGAAGTAGTCCCATGTGGGGTGTATATTTCTCCAGTGAAGAAATTGTATCCATTAGAGTCAGATCCAAATGTTAAACCATAACGGGTTACTAAGTCGATACCATACTGTAGTTGTGTATCATGAATATTATCCGCATTACCCGATATATTCTCCGAATTACTGTGGTTTGTATGAATGCTTAATAAGACTTTGTGAATTTTAATAAAGTCAATTGTAGGTAATTCCAATAATGATAGAATATTTCTTTGGGTACAAATATTCTCGACTACTAATCTTAAATATTGTTGAGTTGGGACGAATGGATCGCGACATACTACCGACTTACCAATGTTTACCAAAGCATCTAAGTTATCTTGCTGGACTGTACACATATGATAATAAATTTTTCCATGTCCATACAATGTCTTCATCGCAACAGAATACCAATATTCGGCACTGATCTTCCAATCAATGAATCTAGAGGAATACAAAGCAATTGCCATTCGTGATAAATCCCCCAATTTTTCGGACCACCATCCTTCCATTTCTAGTACAGGATCAGTTAAGTTTGAAATAATATTGAAGCAGTATGCTATAAAGCACAGACAAATCTCGTGATCCTGGAATATACTCATGATATTCTTTAATACCTCTAAAAATCCAACTATACCGTAGACCCACATCCGTCTTGGGATCTTATATAAATCAACTATGTTCTTACCAGTCTTGAATTGAGTTTGATTTGACGTTGGCTTTAATGCAGTGACCAAAAAATCGTAATAATTATCCAATAATGTTATATTATGATGATAGACAGTCCAAAGATCATTCAGTAATTCTGAAGCTTTTGAAGAAGATGACACAGACGATGATGAATTCGCTGATGATGACAATTGTGGATTAACCATAGGTGAATCACGGTAGCTTTGTATACTAGTGCTTGCCGTAGTATTTATTTTAATAGATATCTCTATGCAATTCTTTTGGACTACTTCTTCGAAATTTACGATATTTTTGTATGTGTCTTTGAGTTTTGACGCCAATTGCTGCTCTTCATCTGACATAGTTCGTTGGTAATGCTGCTGTTGGTTTTGTTGCTGATCTGGAGGAGAAACCTCATGGACATTTTCTTGCTGTAAAGGCTGCCCTTGCATTATAGGGTTCATCAGCAGAGTAATTTCCTTAGTCCCAGATGAGAATTCTGAAGATTGCATATTATCTGCATGTGCTTGAAGAGTCCTGCCTTGTGGCCTATTAGGTTGATTCTGATCTAGTGCATTTGAATCAGACAGATCAGAATTATTGTTAGCAGAAAGGCTTGACATAGGATTAATATTCGGACTTGACGGAACATCATACGCCGAAGGAGTAGGTGTTTTCATGGTTCCTGTAACCACTGGGTTTCCATTATGCTGACTTTTTTGATTCTGCATCATACTTCTTCTAACATTATTACGAATCATTGGATTATTACTAAGTCTCTGCGATGAAACACCGGCCGCATTAACATTAGCTGATATTGTATTGTTATTTGGGAAGTTGAAATCTTGTGTATTTTGCATAGATATGGGCATCTGTAGAGGGTTTGGGGTTCGTTTATTCGAGTTATTGGTCATGTAATTTGACAAGCTGTTTTGCCGTTTTTGTTGTTGTGACGAAGGATTGGAAGGCTCACCTTGGTACGAGTTAACCATAGGATTCCTATTAAAGTCTGCCACCAGATCAGGGATATAATTGAGGTGTTTATTATTCATAATAAATAAACCTGCTGGGGAGATACAAATTTGAATGGGAACTGATAATTAGGCCTTGATCTGAAGTCAAAATTGATTAGACACTTCTACGTATCAGTTTCTGTATGGAAAATATTGACCCGCGGACGACTTCGACTGACTCTTACAAATTGCCATGATCTCGAATAAACGATAGCAAACTACATATATGAGCCAAAGCCATGTATTATAACGGGGATAGCATAAACACCGAGATTATGCTATGTTTGTCATTTGTTTTATGGAAATCTTGTGAACCTGACAGGCTATTTCATGAATATAGGCTAGATGAACCGACTTATACAACTATAGTTTCCTCGAAACAAATACTTGATAGTCTCGCAGCTATCATATTTTAAACACTTGCTGTTTGATCATTCGGCCAGTACGGACTATATATAATCAATTGTAGACTAG